>NW_026910651.1:0-13492 GCF_963691925.1 Scomber scombrus
GAAAGGAGGGTGGAAGGAAGGAAGGGAGGAAGGCAGGTAAGAGGGAAGGAATGGAGGAAGGAAGGAGGGAGGGAAAGAAGGAAGGAGGGAAGGAAGGAAGGAAAGGAGGGAGGGAGGGAGGAAGAAGGAATGAAAGGAGGGTGGAAGGAAGGAAGGAAAGGAGGGAAGGAAGGAAGGAGGGAGGGAGGAAAGAAGGACAGAAGGAAGGAAGGAAGGAAGGAAGGAAGGAAGGAAGGAAGGAAGGAAGGAAGGAAGGAAGGAAGGAAGGAAGGAAGGAAGGAAGGAAGGAAGGGAGGAAGGAAGGGAGGAAAGAAGGAACAGTCAAAACAGACGGGGTCATTTGCAGTGGCTCGTTTCACTCTGTCACTCTGCAGCCGTGTTTGGGTTTGTGATCCACGCAGGAAGAGGAAGTGCTTTAATAGATCACAGAGAGAGTAGAGGGGGAAGGAAATATGAGCTCTAGAGACAGAAAGGACAGGTAATAAACTTTTTGAACTGTGGAAGTCCAGAACTACAAGAAGTTACAACTGGAAAGAGACATTTTCTACTACTGTTAGCAATTAGATTAGATGCATTTTCTTTGTGATTTCAACCCTTACACACTGTTCAGAGACACATTTGACCCATTTTTCATTTTTGAAAGCTGTAAAAACACCCTATACACTTTTCTTTTAGGTGATTATTTCCTAATGTGACCCTAAATATAGGAAGAAATGGCAATAAAATGCATCATTTTGTAAAGTTTTGTGAATCTGATACATATTTTTATTTATTCAAATGTACAAATTTGACCTGTGTTTATTAACCCTCCTGTTGTCCTCGAGTCAAGGAAGGAAGGGAGGAAGAAGGAAGGAAGGGAGGAAAGAAGGGAGGAAGGAAGAAGGAAGGAAAGGAGGTAGGAAGGAAGCAGGGAAGGAAGGAGGTAGGGACGGAAAAGGAAAAAAGGAAGGAACGAAGGACAGAGGAAATAAGGAAGGGAGGAAGGTAGTGGGGAAGAAAGAAAGAGAGAAGGAAGGGAGGAAGTAAGGACAGAAGGAAAGAAGAAAGGGGGATGGAGGAAGGAAAGCAGGAAGGAAGCAGGGAAGGAAAGAAGGGAGGAAAGGAGGAAAGTAAAGAAGGAAGGGAGAAAGAAAAGGAAGGAAGGACGGAGGAAAGAAGGAAGGAAGGAAGGTAGGAGGGAGGGAGGAAGGAAAGAAGGAAGGAGGTAGGGACGGAAAAAGGAAAAGAGGAAGGAAAAGAAGGACAGAGGAAATAAGGAAGGGAGGAAGGTAGGGGAGAAGAAAGAAAGAGAGAAGGAAGGGAGGAAGTAAGGACAGAAGGAAAGAAGAAAGGGGGATGGAGGAAGGAAAGAAGGAATGGAGGAAGTAAGGACAGAAGGAAAGAAGAAAGGAGGATGGAGGAAGGAAAGAAGGAAGGGAGGAAAGAAGGAACAGTCCCTGATAGGGAATTTATGAATGTGCATTGCTGCAGAGACTAATTATGAGTCAGGATATGAACGGTATGTGAAGGGTTAATATATGTATTTTTCAACAAGTGGATGGAAACCGAATATCTTGATCCAAGGTAGAATCCCTGATTAAAATGAACTGTATATTTTTAATGTTAAGTTGAATACAGACTCAGAAAGAGAGCCCTTGCATATGAGAGGTGATATGATAAAGATTTAATGTAATGTGCGTCGGCATGGCAGCAAGAGTAAAGGCTGCTAAAGACTTCAATGAGATGTAACATGCACATTTCCAGCTCTATATTTATATTCTGGGTCTCCACCTGAATATCTTTGCATGACTTACAGTTAAAAACTCCTTATTTATATTATACTATAGCTCCTTATGCAGCCCCTCAGTTCAGTTTGTCTCCTGGCTGTTTAACCCTCCTGTTGTCCTTGAGTCAAGGAAGAAAGGAAGGAAAGGAGGGAGGGAGGAAGGAAGGAAGGAAGGGAGGAAGAAAGAAGGAAATGAGGGAGGAAGGAAGGGAGGAAGAAGGAAGGGGGAAGAAAGGAAGGAATGAAGGAAAGGAGGGAGGAAGGAAGGAAGGGAGGAAGGAAGGAAGGAAGGAAGGAGGGAAGGAAGGAGGGAAGGAAAGAAGGAGGGAGGGAGGGAGGAAGGAAGGACAGAAGGAAGGAAGAAAGGGAGGAAAGAAGGAACAGTCAAAACAGACAGGGTCAATTTGACCCGGGAGGACGACACAAAGGTTAAGCCACTCCTCTTGTCTTTGAAGCAAATGTCAACTCAGATGATTGAGTTAGAACATGTTGCTTATTATGTGGATTTAACAACTCCACTCTGCAGCTCTGCAGCTCTGCAGCTCTGCTTTACCTGAGCAAGACTCTCTGACTCACTGATGACGGCTGCTCTACAGACTTTTACAACAGCAGAAGAAGAAAAAAAAGTCCTCAAAAAGCAGCACACAGAAAACTTTTAGTTTGAGTATGCTGTGATGTGACAGAGAATGAATGTAGTGATCAAGCAGCAGGTCCACAGGGAAGCATGTAAGTAGACCATAGTGCGCTCAGTGAAGTCATCATCTGTGCTCAGGTTCAATGTGGTATCGAGCCAACACACACACACACACACACACACACTGCAGAGCTTATAAAGATCTTATTTCTCTCTACATCTGACGGAACGATCTCCAGCGGCCTCATTACCAATATCATATAAATACATAGCCTGGGACCTTGATTTGTTAAATAATTCAGCTGCTGCTTCTATCTTCCCTCAGACTCGAGCTGCCGAAGGCAAGTCTGGAGGACGGTGTTAATACTGAGCAGGGAGCACGACTTCTGTGTGTGTGTGTGTGTGTGTAGGTGTGTGTGTGTGTGTGTGTGTGTGTGTGTGTGTGTGTGTGTGTGTGTGTGTGTGTGTGTGTGTGTGTGTGTGTGTGTGTGTGTGTGTAATAGCGCTGGGCAACTGGATGAATACATCAAGGAATCACCGCTGGAATAAATCCACTACCGCTGGAATTTCCCGTGATCATACAATATTTGGACATAAGTAACGTGGATATTTATGATATTTAAAAAAGTCAAAGCGGTGCATCATTTCATTACTTTAAGATATCACAGATAAACATCACACAGCTAATTAAAGTTTTTATGTATCTAATGAGATGTAATTTACTCGACAGGTGCATTAACCCTTTGTGTCGTCCTCCCGGGTCAAATTGATCCCGTCTGTTTTGACTGTTCCTTCTTCCTTCCTTCCTTCCTTTCTTCCTTTCTTTCTTCCTTCCTTCCTTCCTTCCTTCCTTCCTTCCTTCCTTCCTTCCTTCCTTCCTTCCTTCCTTCCTTCCTTCCTTCCTTCCTTCCTTCCTTCCTTCCTTCCTTCCTTCCTTCCTTCCTCCCTCCTTTCCATCCTCCTTCCTTCCTTCCTCCCTCCCTCCCTCCTTCTTTCCTTCCTTCCTTCCTTCCTTCCTTCCTTCCTTCCTTCCTTCTTTCCCTCCTTCCTTCCTTCATTCTTCCTCCATTTCTTCCTTCTTCCTCCCTCCCTTCCATCCTTCCTTCCTCCCTTCCTCCCTTCCTTTATTTCCTCTCCTCCCTTCCTTCCTCCCTCCTCCTTTCCTTCCTTCCTTTCTCCCTCCTTCCTTTCCTTCTCCCTCTCTTCCATCCTCACTCCCTCCTTTCCTTCCTTCTTCCTTCCTCCCTTCCTTCTTCCTCCCTTCCTTCCTTGACTCGAGGACAACAGGAGGGTTAAGTAACGTGGATATTTATAATATTTATAAAAGTCAAAGCGGTGCAACATTTCATTACTTTAAGATATCACAGATAAACATCACACAGCTAATTAAAGTTTGTATGTCTCTAATGAGAGGTTATTTACTTGACAGGTGCATTAACCCTTTGTGTCGTCCTCCCGGGTCAAATTGACAAATTGAAAGGGGGATGGAGGAAGGAAGGAAGGAAGGAAGGGAGGAAAGAGAGAGGAAGGAAAGAAAGAGAGAAGGAGGGAGGGAGGAAGGACAGACGGAAGGAAGGAAGGGAGGAAAGAAAGAACAGTCAAAAAAATGCAAAAGCAAGAAAAATGTTTTTTATTGATTCAAAATGCTGTGGTATGCATTTTTAAAACACATGTAATAATCTCTGCACTGTGCATTAAATGTAAAGACGTTCTCAGTGTCGGCAGCCGGCCTTCAGTATCAGTATCAGCTACTGAAGGAGAGTTTTTCAACAGCTGAATAACTTCTTGGCACTCGACAACGGTTTCGATGTCTCCTAGTGAGGATTTCCACCACACAATACAGCACTGAGACTGCTCTTGTTAAGGTCTTCAATGACATCCACTTAAAAGGTTCAATGTGGAAGAATTGACCAGCTTATACTGACTGAATATACTGATCTCACAGAGTTACAATAAAACTTCTTTCCTCCTTCCTTCCTTCCTTCCTTCCTTCCTTCCTTCCTTCCTTCCTTCCTTCCTTCCTTCCTTCCTTCCTTCCTTCCTTCCTTCCTTCCTTCCTTCCTTCCTTCCTTCCTTCCTTCCTTCCTTCCTTCCTTCTTTCCTCCATCCTTCCTTTCCTTCCTCCCTTCCTTCTTTCCTTCATCCCTTCCTCCCTCCTTTCCTCCCTTCCTTCCTCTCCTCCCTTCCTTTCCTTCCTTCTTCCTCCCTTCCTTCTTTCCTTCCTCCCTTCCTCCCTCCTTTCCTTCCTTCTTCCTCCCTTCCTTCTTTCCTTGACTCGAGGACAACAGGAGGGTTAAATGTGCTGTACAAATAAACTTGCTTTGCTGGTGTGTCTCCATATGTTCAGCGTGTTGTGTTTCTTTGAGGTATGATGTAAAGAGAAGGAAGTGAAGGAGAGTAAACAGGAAGAAAAGATGGAAAAAGATAAAGAGCTACTAGAGCCTGAAGACAGAAGACAATTAATTAATGTTACCATCTGCACTCGTGTGTGTGTGTGTGTGTGTGTGTGTGTGTGTGTGTGTGTGTGTGTGTGTGTGTGTGTGTGTGTGTGTGTGTGTGTGTGTGTGTGTGTGTGTGTGTGTGTGTGTATGTGTGTGTACAGTTTGCCTGGATGTATTTAAAGTTACTCAAGGTTTTTGTATATCTCTCTGCAGAGTTAAGAAGCACATATCAATAATTCACAATCAGAGACAAAGCATCGCAGCGATATCGATTAAACCCGTTTCACCTGTTTCTTTCATTGCTCGTACTTTAGCTCCTCAACACTCATCATCCGCTGGAGCTACAGTATAAAGCAGCCTGAAGTAGACATAAGCAATGAAATCTAATTTTCACAACTGCGTAGAACAGAGGCCCGACAGCAATGTTCTTTCCTTGAATTTATTTTATTAATTTTTGTACCTTGACTCTTGTTTGACCCCTTGGAAAAAAAAGTGCTCTACAATTACTGGAATATATCAGCTTGGATCACATTTGGATTCAGATCTGTCAGACCCCCGTCATCATAGTGTTTGGAGCATAGACTGTATATAAGAAATGGACGTAACATCCGTGACGTCACCCATTGGTTTGTGGACTGCTGCTCGGAGGACTATAGTTTCGGATCTGAGCAGCGCCATCTTGAAAATTGCAGGTGCATGCTGGGAAAAATAAAAACAGGGATTCTACTTATATGGGCATCAGGAGGAGCATGAGGCGCCCTCCTGAACCTGTGAACCAATCAACCTGTCAATCACGACGTAGCCACGCCCTAATGCATACCCTGCTTTATCGTCACATATAAAATCAGGGAGGCCAAAATGTCCCAAATGAACATCATACTGCATTGAAGAAGGCTTTAAACTAGCGATTGAGACCATAAACACATTTTGAAAACGTTTACTGAGGTTAGAAATCAAGTGAGAAGTTGGTGAATTCTCCATTGACTTGTATAGAGACGGAAGTCCTTTTGACACCAAAACGGTCGCCCCCTGGTGGCCTTTTGATAGAATGCAGTTTTAAGTTACTTCGACGTTGGCATCATTTCAGAGGACCGGAACTCCCCGCCTGGTTTGGAGCGATGTGTTCATGCACTGTCGGGAAGCTCAGGGACCAAAATTAGAGTGATGGTTAAACAGCACTGCAGGTTGTCAGACGTCTGATTTGATGACTCAAACATGAACTGAAGACAATTATAAAACAGCACAAATCACAGAAGTAATAATACAAATTCCTCTAGTTGCCCTTCTGTTATATATCAAGTGTAGCCAATTAACTTCTTTCTATGTGCATTAACTGCAGAAATGAATTGAACTGTGAATAATTGGAGTTAATTAAAACATATTTTGCATTGAGGTCAATTTAAATTGAACCAAACCTGGCGGTGAAACTTAATTTTTTCGAACCACAGCTTCTTGTTTGCTTGTTAGATAAAGAATCTGGACTTATTAGTATTAGTAGTAGTAGTAGTACTAGTACTAGTAGTAGTAGTAGTAGTAGTATTAGTAGTAGTAGTATTAGTAGTAGTAGTAGTAGTAGTAGTAATAGTAGTAGTATCAGTAGTAGTATTAGTGGTAGTAGTAGTAGTAGTAGTAGTAGTAGTAGTATTAGTGGTAGTAGTAGTATTAGTAGTAGTAGTAGTAGTATTAGTAGTAGTAGTAGTAGTACAGTAGTAGTATTAGTAGTAGTACAGTAGTAATAGTAGTAGTAGTAGTAGTAGTAGTAGTAGTATTAGTAGTAGTAGTAGTAGTAGTAGTAGTACAGTAGCAGTAGTAGTATTAGTAGTAGTAGTAGTGGTAGTAGTAGTAGTAGTAGTACAGTAGCAGTAGTAGTATTAGTAGTAGTAGTAGTATTAGTAGTAGTAGTATTAATAGTAGTAGTATTAGTAGTATTAGTAGTATTAATAGTAGTAGTATTAGTAGTAGTAGTATTAATAGTAGTAGTAGTAGTAGTAGTACAGTAGCAGTAGTAGTATTAGTAGTAGTAGTATTAATAGTAGTAGTATTAGTAGTATTAGTAGTATTAATAGTGGTAGTAGTAGTAGTAGTAGTAGTGGTAGTAGTAGTACTAGTAGTAGTATTAATAGTAGCAGTAGTTGTAGTAGTAATATTAGTAGCAGCTTTATTGTCATTATATTGAGGGTCAGACAACAATATAAAAACATTGATAATCTATAAGGGTTTTAAAGTACAATATGCAATATGAAAAAGGTGCAAACACAGCAAACAGCAGCAATGCTTGTTGTAACAGTAGGTGCAAATTTGCATGTTTAAAGTTAACCAAAGTTTAACTGTAAGTGCAGGTTTATTCCAGCTCTGCAAGCAAATCATTCATAGGGGCAAATCCATTGAAATGACAGTAAAGTCATGTGTCAGACAGGCACCAAAAGGACCGCAGCAAACACACAATCACAAACCTTTTGGTAAAGAAGTGCAATGAACAGGACGGAGAATGCAATAAAAAAAAAAACCTTCCTGCTCCAAGTTTTTTAAGAAACCTTCTTAACTCACTCTGCATCAAAGTCCTCTGAGATCTCCGCACTTCTGTTTCTCTTCTCCGGGGATCAAGAGACGGTCGAAGACAATCGAGTTGTCCTGATAACAGTTTGGCACCACAGCTCCTGTCTTTCCCTGACGGAGCACCTTCGCTGGTTTATAGCATCACACTTACACTCTCGGACACATTTGCACATCTAAGCTTTTCCACTTTGACCTGATGGTGCCGAGCAATTAGAGGTTTAAGTGCCATATTGAATGAGCTGCACAGTGATTGATAAGAGGGGGGAAGTGTTGCTTTTTTTTCTTTTTTTCATTGTAGTTTTTACGAGCGTAAGAAAATGTTGAATTTCAGTCAGATCTTTTTTCTTTTTAAATCTCAGTTGTTAACCTTTGTGTCGTCCTCCCGGGTCAAATTGACCCCGTCTGTTTTGACTGTTCCTTCTTTCCTCCCTTCCTTCCTTCCATCTGTCCTTCCTCCCTCCTCCCTTCCTTCTTTCCTTCCCTCCTTCCTTCCTTCCCTTCCTTCTTTCCTCCCTCCCTCCTTCTCTTTTTCTTTCCTCCCTCATACCTTCCCTCCTTCCTTCTTTCATCCGTCCTTCCTTCCTTCCTTCCTCCCTTCTTCTGTCCTTCCTCCCCTCCTTCCTTCCTTCCCTTCCTCCCTTCCTTCTTTCCTCCCTCACTGCTTCTCACTTTCTTTCCTCCCTCCTACCTTCCCCCTTCCTTCTTCCCTCTTTTCTTCTTTTCTCCCTTCCTCCCTCCCTCCCTCCTTCCTTCTTTCCTCCCTCCCTCATACCTTCCTTCCTTACTTCTTTCATCCGTCCTTCTTTCCTCCCTTCCTTCTTTCCTTGCCTTTCCTCCCTTCCTTCCTTCTTCCCTCCTTTCCTTCCTTCCTTCCTTCTCTCCTTCTTTCCTTCCTCCCTTCCTTGACTCGAGGATAACAGGAGGATTGAAGGACATTGGGATCTAGCATTTTGATGTTAAATAAGAATATGATCACTTAGCAAATGTTTAAAGTAGTCTTTCCAAAAAAAAAAGGCAGCTCCAAGAAAGTCATCTACAAAATAAAGTCAGAAACTGAGCTGGTGTCTAGTTCATGTCTATTAAATCTGGTTAAAGTGGTTGTTTGTGATGATTTAAATGAAGGTCTATTACAGCTCGGCTTTCAAAAACAAAAACATTATTTCAAATTGACAATGCAAAAAAGTGCTCAAACAACATGTTGCTGCTTTGACGTCCCTGAGCTGTTAAAGTAATATTAAATTATAAATAATAATTTAAATAAAAACAACTAAATGTTAATGTCTGACAGCTTTAACAAATTCCGGGAGATTGTGTCTCATTTGCGGGCGTCAAGGAGCCGCTATCAATATGCGGGAAACTCCCGGAACGTCTGGGAGAGTTGGATTGTCTGCTTTTATCCTTCCCCTACTTCAGTAGCTTATGAAGGGAGGGGGCAGGTTGTGTTATGAGGCCTAGCCTACACCGAAGCCAAAAGCAAAGTTATATGGTTAACTAGCTGCTAGCAACTTCTAATGAAATCGAGTGTTCAACATAGTTAAAGTCACGTTACTTCAAGCACAGTCATTTTTGCAGCGGCGCTGAGAAATGTACACTGCAGCAATATATGTATTCAGTAACATGTTAAATATTAAAAAATGAGGAAAAAACCCTCCCGAGTAAAATCTTAAAGGTCTGACTTCAGATGTAACCTCCTTTATCATCAGTAACTGTAATTTAATGACACATGTTTTCACTGATAGTGTAGACGTGAGCACAAGCTAGTGTAGCAAGACATCTTAATAGCATTTTACAATATACAGTACGTAATTTAAACAACCAAAGAGCTAATGGAGAAACAAAAAAAGTGGATTAAAAAAGTTATAATAAGCTTCGCTTCATGGAGGAAATGGACAAAAAAACAAACAGTGAGTCATATTCGGTGAGAAATTGTTGATATTAAAACAAAAGTACAGTATGAGTTTCTTGTTGGTGCTTTAGCTCCATTGAAACTGATAATATGGAGATAATAGATCTCTTATATCCTTCATGTTGTAATGGCTTCATTGCTTTTGGTGATTCTAAACAACTCTGCTTGATTGTTATGTGTTTTTCCTCTTCCACCTCTTTACTTTCACTCTTTCATCCGTCGTTCCCTCGCTGCCATTCAGCCGTCCCTCTCATCTTCCTTCTGTTCCTCTGAATTTGTCTCAAAGATCTTGCCTGTGCTTGTTTTTTATCCTCTCCTTCCTCTCCTTCCTCTCCTCCTCTCTTTTAGTTTCTTTTTCATCCCATCTGCGATCAATCCTTCCCTCGCAACTCTATTTTTCTTTTTTTTACTCTCCCTTTTCATCCAAATGCTCCTCTTCTCTTAACATCACATCTCCATCTCCTCTTTTCCTTGTCTCCTTTCATCCCCCTCTCTGTCATTTCCTCACGCTGTCTCATCCCTCTCTCCCCTCCTCTTTTTTCTTCACCTGTCCCCTCTCGTCCTTTTCACTGATTTCCTTTCCCCTTCCCCGCCCTTCACTATCCTCCCTCCCTCTTTCCTCCCTCATCTCTTGGCTCGCCTTTTTCTTTATTCACCTCTCTCTCTCTCTGAATGTGTCTCTCTCTCTCTCTCTCTCTCTCTCTCTCTCTCTCTCTCTCTCTCTCTCTCTCTCTCTCTCTCTCTCTCTCTCTCTGAATCTGTGTCTCTCTCTGTCTTTCTCTCTCTCTCTGAATCTCTCTCTGTATCTCTCTCTCTCTCTGAATCTTTCTCTCTTCGTCTATCTCTCTCTCTCTGAATCTTTCTCTCTCTCTCTGAATCTTTCTCTCTCTGTCTCTCTCTCTCTCTCTGCATCTCTCTGTCTCTGAATCTGTCTCTCTCTCTCTCTCTCTCTGAATCTTTCTCTCTCTCTCTC
Organism: Scomber scombrus; assembly: GCF_963691925.1. Classification (NCBI taxonomy): domain Eukaryota; kingdom Metazoa; phylum Chordata; class Actinopteri; order Scombriformes; family Scombridae; genus Scomber; species Scomber scombrus. The sequence continues at coordinate 10,276 of NW_026910651.1, forward strand.
TCTGAATCTTTCTCTCTCTCTCTGAATCTTTCTCTCTCTCTCTCTCTCTCTCTCTCTCTCTGAATCTGTCTCTCTCTCTCTCTCTCTCTCTGAATCTCTCTTTCTCTCTCTCTCCATCTCTTTCTGTCCCTTTTAGCTCTAATCTCTTCTGTATCCTCTACTCGTCTCCTTTACCTTCTCCTCTTCTCCTGCCGGTCCATTTGCGGATTTCAGATTGGCGACACACACACACACACACACACACACAGAGAAGCGGTGCGGTAGAAGAGTTTAGAAGCGATGGTGGTAGAGTCTGGGTCGACAGTGCTGTGCAGTAAATCCCCCGATGACCTCCCACTGCATTTAAATTCTCTAATCTAGTGACAAAAGGAACAAGGCGATGAGCTGGTGCCTTATGGGAAAAGTCAAATTGCTAACTAATCTGCTGCTCTCCGCTCTGTAAAAAAAACTGTGTCATTGAACTCATGTCTGGAGGTGACTCTACTCCGGCAGAGCGACCTCACACAAGTTTTGTGTAGCAATTAATTACCGTCACTGTGGCCGGCATATACGGGGCTTATTATCATATAAGGCCTCATGGGAGGATATTTCCTGCGACCATTATTCAGCGAGGAGTGACAGGGAACGTTTTAAAATGCCAACAGGATTTTCTTTCACTCATTTGATGGTCGGACGGAGACAAGCAGATAGGGTGTGTTGGTTATTGTTAACAACAATTCAGCTTTATAGATACAGTGTTGGGGGTAACGCGTTGCTGAAATAACACGTTACAGTAATATATTATGTTTAGGCAGTAACAGAGTAATATAACGCGTTACTAACTATATTTTGGTAATATTATTACAGTTACTGAGTCCGGTAACACGTTACAACCAGGCAGGGAGTTCTGGTCCTCTGAAATGATGCCAACGTGGAAGTAACTTAAAACTGCATTCTATCAAAAGGCCACCAGGGGGCGACCGTTTTGGTGTCAAAAGGACTTCCGTCTCTATACAAGTCAATGGAGAATTCACCAACTTCTCACTTGATTTCTAACCTCAGTAAACGTTTTCAAAATGTGTTTATGGTCTCAATCGCTAGTTTAAAGCCTTCTTCAATGCAGTATGATGTTCATTTGGGACATTTTGGCCTCCCTGATTTTATATGTGACGATAAAGCAGGGTATGCATTAGGGCGTGGCTACGTCATGATTGACAGGTTGATTGGTTCACAGGTTCAGGAGGGCGCCTCATGCTCCTCCTGATGCCCATATAAGTAGAATCCCTGTTTTTATTTTTCCCAGCATGCACCTGAAATTTTCAAGATGGCGCTGCCCAGATCCGATACTATTGGCCTCCGAGCAGCAGTCCACAAACCAATGGTCCTCACATTAAGGTGGACTTTATGTGCTGGTGGGAGGTAGAGGGAACCGTCTAATGTCTACGGATAAAAATAGTACAAGCAACCTCAGGAAACACCTGGAGAAGGTAATATTGTAAAGAAGGTAATATTACTTTCAAATGGAAGTAACTAGTAATATGAAATATATTTCATTTTGGAAGTAACCAGCCCAACACTGTTTATAGATACAGAGGATGAAGAAAGGTAGAGTGTGAAAGAGAAGGTGGGAGGAAAAAATAGCCTTTTTTCTCTCCTTATTATTTTTCAGAAGCATATTGAGTGTAAGATGCTCTTGAAGCCGACGTATTCATCATTTTCTGCTTCTTTAAAGCTTTGCACACAAAAGACACCTTGAAAATGATTCAGATTAACAAGTGTCTGGTTTCCACCTGCAGTAGTAGATAACTGATGAGCACATGATTTACGTTTCAATCCTTAAGATCTTCTTAAATCAAACACCTTATTTTGGATACTATTCATGTTCAGCCTTTTAAAGCATTCATTATTTCTGTGTTGGATCATATTTCTGTTTCTCTTTTAAAACGAAATGAATCCTCGTAAGCCCACAGTTTGTTTCTCTATGCTGGAAACAGATTTGCTCTTTGTCTGATTAACCCTCTTTCCTCCTTTCCTTCCTCCCTCTTTCTTTAATTTTTCTTCATTCTTCCCCTCCTTCCCTCTTGTCTTTGCTCCCTCTCTCCCTCCTTACTCCTTTCTTCTTTCCTTCCTTCCTCCCTTCCTTCACTTCCTTCCTTCCTTCCTTCCTTCCTTCCTTCCTTCCTTCCTTCCTTCCTTCCTTCCTTCCTTCCTTCCTTCCTTCCTTCCTTCCTTCCTTCCTTCCTCCCTCCTCTCCTTCCTCCCTCCCTCTCTCCCTCCTTACTCCTTTCCTTTCTTCCTTCCTACCTTCCGTCCTTATTTCCTTCTCCTTTCCTTCCTCCCTACCTTCCTCCTTTCTTTCTTTCTTCCCCTCCTTCTCTCATTACTTCCATCCTCTTTTCCTCCTTACTCCTTTCCTTCCTTCCTTCCTTCCTTCCGTCCTTCCTACCTTCCTTACTTATTTCCTTCCTTCCTTCCTCCTTTCTTTCCTCCCTTCCTTCTCTCCTTACTTCCTTCCTCTTTTCCTCCTTACTCCTTTCCTTCCTTCCTTCCTTCCTTCCTTCCTTCCTTCCTTCCTTCCTTCCTTCGTTACTCCTTTCTTTCTTTCCTTCCTTCCTTCCTTTCTTCCTTTGTTCTTTCCTCTCTTCCTCCTTTCCTCCCTTGACCCGGGAGGACGACACAAAGGTTAATCAATACACATCATTTCCAACAGAACTACACAACAATTATAAAAATCCTGTGTCATCAAAATGCATCAAAACTGGACCCAGCACCTGCAGCTGTGGCCAAATCTACCAGGACTGACATCTTAAGTAGTGATCTGTCATATTTATATTAAAAATCAATCAAATATGCATCCAAGCAGCTCATATCTGATATCAGCGACTGCATTTTAATAAAGTGCAGCAGGGCAGGTATGTAGATACTGTTGACTGTATATTAGATTAGATATTTATTGTGTAGCATTTGATTCATTTCAGAAAGCAATAGTTACATTTTCCAGGCTACTTCACAATCAATTGAACCTTTTCAGCACCACGGACAGCGACACTGGAAGGGAGGAAGAAGGAAGGAAGGAAAGATGGAAGGATGGAAGGAAGGAAGGAAGGAAGGAAGGAAGGAAGGAAGGAAGGAAGGAAGGAAGGAAGGAAGGAAGGAAGGAAGGAAGGAAAGATGGAAGGAAGGAATGATGGAAGGGAGGAAGAAGGAAGGAAGGAAGGAAGGAAGGAAGGAAGGAATG
>NW_026910652.1:0-23728 GCF_963691925.1 Scomber scombrus
GCGCCATCTTGAACATTTCAGGTGCATGCTGGGAAAAATAAAAACATGGATTCTACTTATATGGGCATCAGGAGGAGCATGAGGCGCCCTCCTGAACCTGTGAACCAATCAACCTGTCAATCACGACGTAGCCACGCCCTAATGCATACCCTGCTTTATCGTCACATATAAAATCAGGGAGGCCAAAATGTCCCAAATGAACATCATACTGCATTGAAGAAGGCTTTAAACTAGCGATTGAGACCATAAACACATTTTGAAAACGTTTACTGAGGTTAGAAATCAAGTGAGAAGTTGGTGAATTCTCCATTGACTTGTATAGAGACGGAAGTCCTTTTGACACCAAAACGGTCGCCCCCTGGTGGCCTTTTGATAGAATGCAGTTTTAAGTTACTTCCGCGTTGGCATCATTTCAGAGGACCAGAACTCCCCGCCTGGGTCAAAACCAACCTTGTTCCGTTTTTTTTAATATATGAACCTAAACAATGGAATTATTATTATCTTATTTATCTATAAACATATGTAATTGACCACCAAGCAAGAAAACAACTACACCACTGCTGTCACTGTTCTTTTTGCTTTATGTGTGTAGAAATAAATTTACCTCGAGGACACAATGTGGAAAATAATCAACTGTGAGTTTTTCATAAACAACAATTTGACCTTTTCAGATTTTGTAGAGTTTCCTGGCCTTCAGGTTTCCAGGTGTGTGTGAGAGGAGGGGGGGGGGGGGGTGAGAAAAAAGGTTAAAGCAATTTTCTCCACATCGCCCTTTTCAGCACTTAAGGTCAGCTGTTTTCCGCCTTCAAATCTATCCAGCGCAGCGTCGTGGATACTGTAGACAGCTGCTTCCTGTGTAATGAGGCTCTACTATAATGTGTTTGTGACTTGAAAGTGGCAGAGTCTGGTAAAACACAGCTCAGATATCTCAAGCTTTCTCTTCCAGCTTGCTTTTTGCATGAATCCTCAGAGAACTGATGCTAATTGTGTTTGTGACTGCGTCCTTTTACTCAGCTCTGTAATCAGGTCATTTTTATTTCTATGTGGACTAAAACTTCACAATAAAGTACATTATAGTTTTAACCCTATTGAGCATTTTACTGTCCTTCAAAGGACGCATTTGAAGGCAGATTACGTCACAACGCTGCGCGACGGCTGTCCCAATTCGACGGCTCCTTCGAATGCAGCCTAAAAATGCATCCTTTTCCCTCTTGTTGGAGGATGCACCGCTACTATCCTTTGCAGCTTCCCATATCCCAAGATCCTTTGCACGCCGCTGCTGAGTCCTGAAAAAAACTGGTGCTCATAAATCTTGACTAGCCATCTTTTCCTAAGGGATTTAGTTAGCATTTTTGAGAGGTCATGTGCACAGACAGTTTAGAAAAGCATGGCATGTACATTTTAAGAATTATATTTGGTATGCTCAGTATGCACTAAGAGCTTTGTTTTTGTAGTTGAGGGGGGTTATTTTGTGTAGTGTGTCAGGTAAACTTAATATGCACTGAGAGCTTTGTGCCTCTGGGAGCTTTTGTCACAGACGAAGCACAGAAATGGCGGGCCTGGGCTTCAGAAATCGTGACGTAAGGGTAAGGGCGGGAACATCTGGTGATGCAACCAGGAAATCCTCCGAAGGCGAGACCGCCCCCATTTAACAACAGCTGATGCAGCCTTCGAAGGATGCATCCCCTGAATTGGGACACAGCTTGTATGTCTTTTTCTTTAAATTAACCAAATTGTTTTACTGTCTCTCGCTCCCTGATGCCTTCCCTCTACTTCTACCTGTCTCTTTTTCTTCTTTATTTTTTTGTAGGAAGAAGCACCATAGAGTAATTTTAATAATCTGAGAGAGGATTTGAGGAGAAGTAGGAGGAATCCTCATTGTCTCTCTCTGTAGACCGAAACACTGTCCAGTCCTGTATGTTTTTGAGTGCTGTGGTTTTGTGTTTTATTAGGATAAAGTCTGACAATAGTCTAGAGTATAGTTTAGGTGTGGTTAAAAATCCCATATGTCAGTCTGTCTCTCAGTATTTTGCTCACCAATTTCCGAGTTCTGGTCCTATCAACCAGGTAGACCTGAGGGCAGACTCTGAACCTGCTGGAGGGATTTTACATCTCATCTAGTCAGGAAAAGCCTCGGGGAAGCCAGGAGGAGCTGCAGGATGCCGCTGTCCGGGTTACCTCGATCAGACTGCTGCGACTGTGACTTTATACAAATAAGTGGCGGAAAATTTAGTTTTTAACAACCTTTATTCACACAGTAAATAGTTTATTTATTGTGGACAACCTGGCTGAGGGAAGCCTTTATTCATACTTTCTTCTCTCTCTCTCTCTCTCTCTCTCTCTCTCTCTCTCTCTCTCTCTCTCTCTCTCTCTCTCTCTCTCTCTCTCTTTCTCTCTCTCTCTCTCTCATTTATCTGGTGACATATAAACACCATCGCCCTTTCTGAAGTGTCGTGTTAGGACAAGAAGTCCTTGCATCTATTCATCTGCCTCCTTCCATCATTTTATCTTCCTCACCCACCCATCATTTATTCTGTCCTTCCCTTTCATTACATAACAGCTGAGACTCCTACTCTCCTCTTCTTCTTCCATCTTTGGTTGTTTTTACTTTTTATTTGTTGCTTCTTCTCACCACTCTGAGAGCTTTCAACTCATTTATCCAATGACAAACCCTTTCCGGACCCTTTCCTCACCTCCTTTTCATCAATCTGTACCTGACGCTTTTCATCATCCAAAGTGATTTAGACTTAAGCTTAACCTTTATATTATTTTACATACTTTATTAATATTGTAACTCTTTCAAATAAGATCCGTCCAGCACATCTGGGGGCAGGAATTTTTACAAATCTGTCACTTAACACAAAGCTCTGATATGTTCTTACCTTATAAAGTTACAACATAATGTCTATTAACACATGCAGCTGACGCATAGTAACACTATCATCTCATGGGAATGGTGTTTATGTCCAAATGATGAATGTAAGTCTGATGTTTATACTACCTTTAACCCTTTACATACTGTTCATATTCTCACTCATACTCACTCATAATTAGTCTCTACAACAATTCACATTCAACACAGTGTATTCTATTGATTTATGGGGAAATAAAGACATTCACAATTGTTAGAGATTTTAAATATTCAGTCCATACGTCAGTGGAGAGTAGACAGGAGTCCAGGATGTCTGGTATTGAAAAGGTTTATTTACTTGATCAAGGAGAAATGAATGAATGATCAGTACACGTTCTGTTCTGATGCTCCCTTCAATTCTGAAGTTTCTGTCCTCCAGGGAGAGTCTTTAACCCTCCTGTTGTCCTCGAGTCAAGGAAGGAAGGGAGGAAGAAGGGAGGAAAGGAGGGAGGAAGGAAGGAAGGAAAGGAGGAAAGTAAGGAAGAAGGAAGGAAGGAAAGGAGGGAGGGAAGAAGGAAGAAGGAAGGAAAGGAGGGAGGAAGGAAGGAGGGAAGGAAGGAAGAAGGAAGGAAAGGAGGGAGGGATGAAGGAAGAAGGAAGGAAAGGAGGAAAGTAATGAAGAAGGAAGGAAAGGAGGGAGGGATGAAGGAAGAAGGAAGGAAAGGAGGGAGGAAGGAAGGAGGGAAGGAAGGGAGGAAAGGAAAGAAGGAAGGGAGTAAAAAGGAAGGAAAGGAGGAAGGGAGGAAATAAGAAGGAAGGAAGGATGGAAGGGAGGACAGAGGAAAGAAGAATGAAGGAAGGAAGGAAGGAAGGATGGAAGGAAGGAAGGAAGGAAGGAAGGAAGGAAGGAAGGAAGGAAGGGAGGACAGAGGAAAGATGGAAGGGAGGAAGGTAGGAGGGAAAGAGAAAGGACAAGAGGAAGGAAAGGGAGGAAGGACGGAAGGAGGGAAGGAAAGAAAGAAGGAAGGAAGAAAGGGGATGGAGGAAGTACAGACGGAAGGAAGGAAGGGAGGAAAGAAGGAACAGTCAAAACAGACGTGGTCAATTTGACCCGGGAGGACGACAGTAAACCACACAGATAATACCACAGGTTGAGCTATGCCCAAATATGGTCAGATCCAACACATCTACAATATACAGAATTTAGTCTACTGGTCTAAAGACAAATCATTGTTTAGACTTCACTCAAGACTTTGTCTTACATCCAACACTTTATCAAACCTCTGACTCATGTAACCTTTACCCCATTCAGGGAAAACAGTCAAACACATATCTGACCATGGTTGCTATAGCAACACTATCAGAATGCCTCCTGTTTGCCCCAAAAGGAGCAGACTCACTGCTTACTACTATCTCAAGGGGAGACAGTGTCTAAACCCAACATTTGGTGTGTGGCCTAGTTTGACCCAGTGCATATTAACAACAATCACAATCACTATTAAATGTCCCAGGAGAACTTTTTATAGAATATAAGGAATGTTTTAACGGTTATTTCTGAATATCGACTGCACAAAAATGTTAAAAAGATGCATTTTATTTCCCTTTGTGTGCATTGTGTGTCATATTTATGGAAAAGTCTGGCTAAAAGAAATGTGTATGTGGTGTTTTTACAGCTTTAAAATATAAAGTTGGGTTGAGTTTGACCCTGAACAGTGTGTAAGGGTTAAGCTTCTCCACAACTCTTGAAGAAAATGTGTTTTTTTCGTTGTTAAAATGCTCCTCATGTTCAGCAGCTAGTTGCTGACCTCGTCTGCTACAGCGGATTTATCAGAGCTTGTTTGTTGAAGCTTCCTGCTGCTGCTGGCAGTGATTAGAGCAGCGAGGCCAAGACTGGACCATGGAGTAGACGTGCCACAAAAACAAAACCAAAGCTGAGACACACACACACACACACACAAACACACACACACACACACACACAGCGACGCTAAAACATATGAACTAATATGCAATATAAACCGATTAATAGTGCTTTTACTCTACTTTTAGGTTAAATTTAATAGCAAGAAACTCTCACAGCATGTTGGATGATGCAATGCAACACACACACGCCTGCACGCACACACACACACGCCTGCACGCACACACACACATAGACACACACACACACAGCATGCTCCCAAAACTGAGACGCTAAAACATTTGAACTAATATTTAATATATAAATTGATTAATAGTGCTTTTTCTCTACTTTTAGGTCAAATTAAATAGCAAGAAACTATCAGAGCATGTTGGATGATACCATGCAACAGACACACACATACACACACACACACACACACACACAAACACACACTCACACACACACACACACACACACACACACACACACACACACACACACAAACATACAGCATGCTCCCAAAACTGAGACGCTAAAATATTTGAACTAATATTTTATATATAAATTGATTAATAGTGCTTTACTAACTCTACTTTCAGGTTACATTAAATAGCAAGAAAGTCTCTCTCACACACACATACATACACACACACACACACACACACGCACGCACACACACACACACACACACACACACACACACACACACACACACACTCACACACACACACACACACATACAGAGCATGCTCCCATTGTAATTCTTCACACATCTCTCATCCATCGGCTGATATGATTGAAAAAGAACATTTCCATAATAACATCTCCATAGTAACATCTCTGACCTCTGACCTCGGCGGGGGGGGTCGTGAACTCGCATCTTATTTTCTTTGCGGAGCTGTGACTGATGAACGTACGGAAACGTTTCCCCCCAAAATTGATTTGTGGGTGATTTGTATTCGAGCTGCACGGTCAGCTGTTACAGTGCTCCGGCTGACCTTTGACCTCCTCACACTCGGCTGCTTGAACGATCGGCAGTAAAGGATATGAGGACTGTGCTGTTTCATCATTCATGGAGAGGTTCATTGAAATATAAATAAAACTAAGAGAAGTGTCCGTTCAATACGTGCTTCCAGCTGCATATTAACACTGCTGTGAGGCTTGAATGAGTTTATACACAAATGTTATAAATAATAACTACTCTAATAGGAAATACCTTTTATTTTGTCATTCAACACCTGATTCTAAGTATCAGTATCATTATTAGTATCAGGTGTGTTAGAGTGGAGAGAAAACCTAAAACATGCAGGGTATTAGCTCTCCAGGAGCAGAGTTGGAGACAAATGGTCTATAGTGATGCTTCACAATCACCATGGACTCGGAGCAGGTGTTGCACGCTCAACAATGTACCTGAACCATAGACTGTATATAAGATGGACGTAACATGTGTGACGTCACCCATTGGTTTGTGGACTGCTGCTCGGAGGCCAATAGTATCGGATCTGAGCAGCGCCATCTTGAAAATTTCCGGTGTATGCTGGGTAAAATAAAAACAGGGATTCTACTTATATGGGCATCAGGAGGAGCATGAGGCGCCCTCCTGAACCTGTGAACCAATCAACCTGTCAATCACGACGTAGCCACGCCCTAATGCATACCCTGCTTTATCGTCACATATAAAATCAGGGAGGCCAAAATGTCCCAAATGAACATCATACTGCATTGAAGAAGGCTTTAAACTAGCGATTGAGACCATAAACACATTTTGAAAACATTTACTGAGGTTAGAAATCAAGTGAGAAGTTGGTGAATTCTCCATTGACTTGTATAGAGACGGAAGTCCTTTTGACACCAAAACGGTCGCCCCCTGGTGGCCTTTTGATAGAATGCAGTTTTAAGTTACTTCCACGTTGGCCTCATTTCAGAGGACCGGAACTCCCCACCTGACCTGAACTCCTCGTGTACAGTCACTGGCTTCATGCTGCTAATGCTATGCTGTCTAGATACGGGGTAAGAGTGTCTAATGTTGATTAAAAGCTCTGTCTTCTACTTTTCTCTCTGTAGAGAACTTCTCTCTGACTCGTGTCACGCCTCGTCTCTTTTCTGCAGGCGTCAGTCAGCAAAGTCCTGAAGCTTCACATAGAGCGGAGCGGCTCACTGATCACTGGTGAATTAAATGTATTAATATTAAAAGTATTGCTTGCCATAATTGCACCAAATTCAACACTGCACTCCCTAGTATTTAGTTGTATTACCTTGAATAAATGGAGACCCATCAGTATAATGATCGTCCCGCTCTGCAAGACAATAATTATAACTATTACCAAACAACATGTTACAAGACTTTAGCTTGTTTGATGTGAGATTGTTATTTAAAAGCTTTGAATTTTTACATATATATCGGAGTCAGAACATTATGCACCATGTCAATTTTTATTCCAGAGCAATTCACATCTCTGAAGCATGAAATTCACTTGTAATAATAAACGCCTGTATTCAGAAGCAGTTGGCTGAATGAATGTTTAATGACACATTCCTTATTTCATACTGACGGCTTATTAAACCTCCGTTCTGGCCTCTATGATTACATACTGTGCTTTAATGGAGCCAAACACACACACACAGTGTTATGGACGGGTCATACTCATCATGGAGTTCGGTCCTCTGAGGAGAAAACAGCATCAACGCCATTTTAATGCAAAGCTTACTAAAAATAAAAAACTCATTTGCATGTTTTGTTTGGGTTTCGATTAGTGATGTGTCTGTATGTAGAGCATCTGCCGCATGTTTAGTATCTCTGCTCCAAAACAGAAACCATAAGTGTTTGTTGTTGTGGTTGTTGTTGTTCTCCCATTTGTCACCTTTACACTTTTAAGGCGCTTTTCCACTATACAGTTCTAGCACTACTCGGCTTGACTCGACTCGGTTTGGTAAGGAAGGAAGAGAGGAAGAAGTAAGGAAAGGAGGGAAGGAAAGGAGGGAGGAAAGGAAATAAGGAGGGAAGGAAGGAAGGAAAGGAAGGAAGGAAGGAAGGAAGGAAGGGAGGAAAGGAAAGAAGGAAAGAAGGAAAGGAGGAAGGAAGGTAGGAGGGAGGGAGAAAGGAAAAGAGGAAGGAAGGAAGGAAGGAAAGAAGGACAGAGGAAAGAAGGAAGGGAGGAAGGTAGGGGGGAGGAAAGAAAGAGAGAAAGAGAGAGGGAGGAAATTAAGGAAGGAAGGTGGGAAGGAAAGAAGGAGGGAGATAGGAAGGATGGACAGAAGGAAGGAAGAAAGGGCGATGGAGGAAGGAAAGAAGGAAGGGAGGAAAGAGAGAGGAAGTAAAAAGAAAGAGAACAAAGGAACAGTCAAAACAGACGGGGTCAGTTTGACCCGGGAGGACGACACGAAGGTTAAGGCTTTGTCCACAATAAATAAACTATTTACTGTGTGAATAAAGTTTGTTAAAAACTACATTTTCCGCCACTTATTTGTGTACAAGTCACAGTCGCAGCAGTCAGATCGAGGTAACCCGGACAGGCTTCTGCTGACTAGATGAGATGTAAAATCCCTCCAGCTTGTTCAGAGTCTGCCCTCAGGTCTACCTGGTTGATAGGACCAGAACTCGGAACCTTTACCATTACTATAGTTCCTACTCAACGTGAGCGGGTCGTCATAGCAACGGCTGCACGAAACTGCCGTGACTTCGTTTTAACACGCGACACAAACACATAAACAATGGAGGACATGGAGGCGACGGTGTACTTGCTGCTGTATGAGGCTTTCTGTCTCACACAAAGCAAGAGAAGAGAAACCAATCGCTGTAACGCTGTTGTCGGTATTTAAAAATGCCGGGTTTGATTCTTGTGTGGGACGGCTCATGACTCTTCCAGCGACTCTCTGACTCCATCCCCCTTTCTTCCTTCCTTCCTTCCTTCCTTCCGTCCTTCCTCCCTTCCTTCTTTCCTTCTTTCCTCCCTACCTCCTTCTCTCTTTCTTTCCTCCCCCTACCTTCCATCCTTCCTTCTTTTGTCCATCCTTCCTCCCTTCCATCCATCCTTCCTTCCTCCTTCCTTTCCCCCCTCCCTTCCTTCCTTCCTTCCTTCCTTCCTTCCTTCCTCCCTCCCTTCCTTCCTTCCTTCTTCCCTTCCTTCCTTGACTCAAGGACAACAGGAGGGTTAAAGGTACAAACAGGCTTTAACACATTGTGGTTATTGATATATTTGTGTAGTGGAAAGATGGATGCATATTGGCTTCTCCTTCTAGTGTTGTATAAGTTTCATTTTCAGACATTGGTTCTGTTATTGTGACCTTTTAGACTTTTTTTATGGACATGCACGTTCCATAAAAACCAAATGTCATCTTTATTTTGAAAAATTCATGATATAATATTATTTACATGTTTTTTTCTGTTTCTGTTATTGTCACATAAACACATCTGTATTGAGTTCATTCATATTTTATCCGCGTATCCGTGATGAGAATATTAAAATAACTGACCCTACAAAGAACCTTAAGCGTGACAGGTCTACTGTGTAGATGATGATGCTCTAATTGGAAACACTGAGTTGATATATCTCCTCCTCCATCAGAAGAAAGATGCCTGTATGGATTAAGTCAATATCATGGCGGCCGCCCCTTGAACGCCACATCAAAAGATATTGTGATTAAGGAGACTAGACAACAGCCTCGCTATTGAAAGAATTATGCAAATCAGTCATTAAACCACAATTCTCGTGACATATTCTCTTTCCAGCTCTCTTACTCGATTAGCCTTTTGCCAGATTAAGGCCTGACATAATGAGAAAGAGAGAGAGGGGGAAAGACAAAGAGAGAGAGAGAGAGAGAGATAAACAGAAGGAAAACAGGAAGGGGATAAATTAAATGAGAAGGAAAACAAAAAGACGGAGAACAAAAGGAATAAAGTGGAGAGGCTCAGAAACCAATTAACTACTAAGTGTGTATACATTAAGACAGTAATTACACAACGTGATGTATAATCATGAGCGTGTTTTACGTCAGACTGAACGTTCATGCGTAGAGCGGAGGTGTAATGATGATACACTATCTTCCTTCCTTTTTTCCTTTCTTCGTTCCTTCCTTCCTTCCATATGTCCTTCCTCCCTTTCTTCCTTTTGTCCTTCCTTCCATCTGTCTTTCCTCCCTTACTTCCATCTGTCCTTCCTACCTTCCTTTTTTCCTTTCTTTGTTCCTTCGTTCCCTTCTTCCTTCCATCTGTCCTTACTCCCTTTCTTCCTTCTGTCCTTCCTCCCTACTTTCCTTTTTTCCTTTCTTTGTTCCTTCCTTCCTTTTTTCCTTCCATATGTCCTTCCTCCCTTCCTTCCATCTGTCCTTCCTACCTTCCTTTTTTCCTTTCTTTGTTCCTTCGTTCCCTTCTTCCTTCTGTCCTTACTCACTTTCTTCCTTCTGTCCTTTCTCCCTACCTTCCTTTTGTCCTTCCTTCCATCTGTCCTTCCTGTATACCTTCCTATTTTCCTTTCTTCGTTCCTTCCTTCCTTCCATATGTCCTTCGTCCCTTTCTTCTTTCTGTCCTTTCTTCCTTCTGTCCTTCCTTCCATCTGTCCTTCCTCCCTTTCTTCCTTCTGTCCTTCCTCCCTACATTCCTTTTTTCCTTTCTTCGTTCATTCGTTCATTCGTTCGTTCCTTCCTTCCTTCCTTCCTTCCTTCCTTCCATCTGTCCTTCCTCCCTTTCTTCCTTCTGTTCTTCCTTCCTTCCTTCCTCCCTTCTGTCTGTCCTCCCTTCTTTCCTTCCTCTTGTCTGTCTTTTATTCCTTCCCTTCTGTCCTTCCTCCCTACCTTCCTTTTCTTCCTTTCCTCGTTCCTTCCTTCCTTCCATATGTCCTTCCTCCCTTTCTTCATTCTGTTCTTCCTTCCTTCCTTCCTTCTTCCCTTCTGTCTGTCATTCCTTCTTTCCTTCCTTCTGTCTGTCTTTCATACCTTTCTTCCCTCCTTCCTCTTGTCTGTCTTTTATTCCTTCCCTTCCTTCCTTCCCTCAATCTTTTTAATGATCCGGCCCACATGAGATCAAATTGGTTTGTATGTGGCCCTTGAATGAAAACGAGTTTGACACTTCTGCCCTAAAGGTTAAAACACAACATGTCACAAAACTCGATGACATTTCAGATAACAGAAAGGGTTGGACAACACTTTGCTTGTGATTGGTGCCTCAGGTTCCTCTGACCGAGCAGTGAACCACAGCTGCAGCTGATGTTCCTGCTGCAGTGCATTAGAATAAAGACCTATAGGATATATCTAGATGTTAGTTCATGTTGCATATTTTGGAAAAACATAAAGCGACAAACTTCTGTTGCAATGAGTCAAAGTCTTAAAGTTTGATAAAATGTTTAGCTCTGTAGGAAATATGTGTTTTTAAAAAAATGCTAGTAGTCAATTATAAATAACTGTCACTCGGCTCATCTGCAGCTTTACGCCCCAAACACACTGAAGAGCGGCGATAAGCAGCCTGCGGCGAGTTGCCATGCCAACTCTATGTAAACCTGCATCGATGTGAAGCCAAAAAAAAAGTTGGGTATAGTTTAACTTCTTGCGACAAAGTGAGGCGAGAGAAAACCTGCAGCCAATCAGTACACAGAGTGTTCTGACATATCGACCTGTGTTTCAAATAATTTCTTCCCACCCGAAACACAAAGAAGATAAACTTATTGTGACTGTTTCTGCACCTCATACTGTACGATAACACATTGTACAATTATAGAGATGCAGGAAACAGAAGGTTTTAACAGTCTGTTTGGTTTGACTGCTGAGTTTAAACTGAGATGTTAGAGCTGCATGTAGGTCAATATTTGGATATTTATATATATATATATTCTGCCTCAAGTTCAAACTCACCTCACCATCACACAAGTGATGAAACACGCTGTTTATGTCGGGCACGTAGGTGACATGATGACGCCACTCAAAGACGACAGGCAGAGCAGCGCCTTTTACTCCTCAAATACGCCAGAGCAACAGCAAGAAAGTTCAGTGGGATGACGTCTCTTGGGCAACTTGTTTTACTTCAGAGAAGGTATAAATATAGAAATGTATGAATAAATAACTAGATGCAGAAATACAGAAATAGCCTATAAATAAAAGATGATTGAGTAAGAAATCTAAGACATTAATTTAACTATGTCTTCTTTCATTACCAACATTTATTTATTTATTTATGCTTATATTATAGACCTGCATTCACCAGATAGCCTGTTTTTAAAGCTTTTTTGGGGAGCCTGCTGTGTCCGAAAACTGCACTACAACAGCAAAGAAAGTGATGAAAGTTGGAGCCAGAGAGCGAAACAATGAGCTGAAACTCATTATAAAACTCCATAAAGCCGAGAAGAGCTATAGGTTCATCACTACGAGCAACGCCTCTGACATTGCAAGTTGTCATTTTGGGCATTAATATGATGAAAAATGAAATGATTATAGCCAGAATCTGCTGTGGAGCGTATCATGAGATCAGCACCACGGATAGCTCCTCTCACACACGGACTGGAAATATTCCTAAAAGCTACATTTAACGTTTGTGTCGTCCTCCCGGCTTCCTTCCTTCCTTCCTTCCTTCCTTCCTTCCTTCCTTCCTTCCTTCCTTCCTTCCTTCCTTCCTTCCTTCCGTCTGTCCTTCCTTCCTCCCTCCTTCTCTCTTTCTTTCTTTCCTCTCTCTTTCCTCCCTTCCTTCTTTCCTTCCTCCATCTCCCTTTCTTCCTTTCCTTCTGTCCTTCCTCCATCCCTCCCTCCTTCTTTCCTTCCGTCCTTCCTTCCTTTCCTTCCTCCCTCCTTCTCTCTTGCTTTCCTCCCCCTACTTTCCTCCCTTCCTTCTTTCCTCTGTCCTTCTTTCCTTCCTTCCTCCCTTCCTCTTTTCCTTTCTCCCTCCCTCTCTCCTTCCTTCTTTCCTCCCTCCTTCCTTCCTTCTTTCCTCCCTCCCTCCTACCTTCCTTCGTTCCTTCTTTCCTCCGTCCTTCCTTCCTTCTTGTCCTTCCTTCGTTCCTTCTTTCCTTTCCTCCCTTCCTTCCTCCCGCCTTTCCTTTCCTTCCTTCCTCCCTTCCTTCCTCCTTTCCTTCCTTCTTCCTCCCTTCCATCCATCCATCCTTCCTTCCTCCCTCCCTTCCTTCCTTGACTCAAGGACAACAGGAGGGTTAAGGTTGCATTTCTAGTTTAAATCTTCTCTAATAACCTTTTACTGTAGGAACACTATTTTTTTTATAAGCCAGATATGAATACTGTATACATTTTTTGTTTCCAATGAATTAATCAGACGAGCATTAGTTTTACCAGATAGTGGACGTTTGCAGGCAGCAGCATCTATCTGCTTCTCAACTGTGATTCATTACATCGGGGTCTTCTTCATAATACTCTCATTCTATCATCACAGAAGGAGGCTGACACTGTGGGCAGGGAGTCTTTTCACAACCACAGTCTTACAGCGTTATATAGTGTTAAAGAAAAAAATTGCCCACTGTGTCTTTATGACAGGACAGCGATAAGCCTTTCTACCTCTACTCTGTTCAGCTTCCAGTGTTTTGTCTCAGCAGGAGAGCCACCTATTCCCCCCTCAGAGACTTCTCATATAAGCAGCTTAAATGCTTGAATCTAACCTACAGTAGAATATACTATACATCTTTGTCATTTACTACTACAGTGAGTGTGATTAGGGGGTTTTGAAACTGATCAACAGAAAATAAATACTCTAAAGCACCCTGAAAATGTATCATATATTTCAATCTCACACACCAAAGTGTCAGGTCCCATCATAGACTGTATATAAAATGGACGTAACATCCATGACGTCACCCATTGGTTTGTGGACTGCTGCTTGGAGGCCAATAGTTTCGGATCTGAGCAGCGCCATCTTGAAAATTTCCGGTGCATGCTGGGGAAAAAAAAAACACGGATTCTACTTATATGGGCATCAGGAGGAGCATGAGGCGCCCTCCTGAACCTGTGAACCAATCAACCTGTCAATCACGACGTAGCCACGCCCTGATGCATACCCTGCTTTATCGTCACATATAAAATCAGGGAGGCCAAAATGTCCCAAATGAACATCATACTGCATTGAAGAAGGCTTTAAACTAGCGATTGAGACCATAAACACATTTTGAAAATGTTTACTGAGGTTAGAAATCAAGTGAGAAGTTGGTGAATTCTCCATTGACTTGTATAGAGACGGAAGTCCTTTTGACACCAAAACGGTCGCCCCCTGGTGGCCTTTTGATAGAATGCAGTTTTAAGTTACTTCCGCGTTGGTCTCATTTCAGAGGACCTGAACTCCCCGCCTGATTCCCATACTGTTTAGTTTTTGATTTCCTGTTTTATTTTGTTTGGATTCCCTCACTTCCTGTTTGTGTTCATTCTAGGTGTCTTGAGTCCCTGTGTGTGATTGTCCATTGTCTTCACCTGTGTAGCATTATCTCCTCCCCTCATGTGTATAAATGCCTGTTTCCCCCCCAGTGTGTCTTTGTTAGTAGCTCTCTGGCAGTTTTCTATTGTATGTTTCTCCTCGTGTTCCAACCTTGTTTTTTCCCTCGATGCCAGTCTAGCCTAGTGTTTTTGTACCGTAGCCATATCCCACCTTTTGATGGTTTTGACCCTCGTCTGTTTTTTGAACTACCCTTTTTGCCTCGTGTTTCTGTACTTCTGCCTGTGCTGACTGCCTTTGTGTACCGAACCTGGACTGTGAAATAAACTGCCTCACCACACCTGGTCGTCTGTCTCTGCTCTGCGGGTCCCAGTTTTATCTGTCTGAGCCTGACACAAAGTTTCATATTTCAGTTCTTTTCATCTAATGCTCACCTGTAAGAGAGGTTCACTGAGGGATTATTTAGGGTTTATTGAGCTCCAGTGGGCAGCTGGGGATCAATAATATCAATATTTGTTACAGCAGAAAGACAGAGAGGCAAATATACATATATAGAGAAAAAGGATAAAAACAAATATTCAGAATTGTAATGGTTTGACTCTGGTAAGGGACCTTTGCTGCATGTCATTCCCCTCTCTCTCTCTCTCTTTCTCCCCCCCTTCCCTCCCTCCCTCTCTTTCCTTGTTTCCTGTCGGCAAAATGCCCAGAAATAAATCTGTAAAAAAGTGTGGATGTTTTGAATCTGTACCTCTTACTCTATGGACGATGAAGTATGACTTATCATTTTAAGACCCAAGAGAGAAATCAAGGAAGGTGAGCAGAGATTAAAAAAAGCAACTTATATATACACATTTCAGCTTCAACAGAGTAAAGACAGAAAGGTCATACATGTAATTCCTTCTATACAACGTCACATGAACCTCGGCTCTGTTTGAGAATGATAATGGGAAAGCCGAGTTGACGCCAAGAGCCAATTACAGCAATAGAATTACACTGCAGTCATTTCCAGGCAGCAGAGGAGGAGGAGGAGGAGGTAAGGGGTAGAGAGGAGGGGCGGAGGGGTGTTACTCCTTCATCCAACCCTGCAAACACACACTCACACACACACACACACACACACACACATCGTCATCATCATCATCATCTCCATCTAAATTAATCTAAACACAAATCATGCACAGATATTTTGAATAGATGCAACCGATGCAAACCGATGCTGTTGTGAAGCATAAAAAGCTTGCTGTAATTTGACTGTCATGCAGTCTCGCACACACACAGAATCACATCTTTATTGTCCTTTATATGTATTAGTAATTAGTAACCATGCAACCAGCCGGTCTAGAAATAGAAACAGCTATGACTAATGAGCAGTAATTAGTGGCAGAGGGGAGAAGAGATAGAATTAATGATGAGAGACAGACAGATGGAGAAGGGGAAAACACACCACCACCAAAACCACCATCACAACCTCCACCTTTCCCTCTGCTATCTACCCTCATTGCGACCCTCTATCTTCAGGTCTAAGCTCACCAGAAGCTCCTCTATGATAACGCCATGATGGGGTTCTGATCACCTTTTCACATTTCTCACCATTATTGTGCACGTACCATTTAGATAATTACTCACTAAGAACATAAAGTAGTCCCTCCTGGTTGAAATGCTTCCACCACTCTTCGCTGTACAATGTAACACCAGGACTGGCTTTGAGCTGAGATAGTCTGCTGTGTTGAGTGTGTAATTATCCCGTTTGTGCAATTTCGGTGTCTTGCTGCTCTTTAAAGGCGACAGGCTCTTTGAGTGTTGAGCCATTTGGAGAAATTACAAACACGACTGGACAACACTTGGGTCAACGTACTTCCTTTCAGGCCTTAGAGGATCATTCTAGTCCATTTAAACTTGATGCATTTCCATAAACAGGCTTTGAGCTGCTGCTGTGTTTTGAACCATCCACAGACCTCTCTGCTTTCTGTTCCGCAAGAGTCAAAACTAAACATGTAAGAAGCAGCATTTTAGTTGTTTTATGCTACACATATCTGGAACAAACTCTCAGGAGCCTGTAGTTCAAAATGCTTTACAATTAGTTGAGTGACAAGCTGATAATGAGACAGAACAAGAGACAAGATAAAGAAAAGGAAAGAGTCTAGGTCCAGGGGTGCAGCTACCACGATCATCTGTGCTGTCTTAACAACTCGGGACAAGTCCATCCTGTAAACAAACCAAATTTCATTGTGTGCATCCTTGAGGTCTAATAAACATAAAAACAAAAAAATCAGATCTTTGCCATGGAGACCATTCTGAGAGCTGCACCTGCAAGCAGTTTTCTTGTCCACTGCTGCTGTTGTTGGTGCATTACCATTTCAATTGTTAATCATCAGGATATATTACAGAACCTGACTGCAGGGATCTGATCACACACAAGCTTGATACAAATCAAATATCATGAAGCTCCATAGCTCCACTAATGGTCTGACACTCCAAATATCCTCTTAGCATCTCCTCCTCACAGGTAATACCCAAAGCTCTTCAGGCTCGAGACTTATCGTCAAACTTTACTCCGACATGCCACAGTCAGAAACAGAAGGTACAAAGAAAAAGAGAGACACTTAGGGCCCCATCTTGCGGTCGGTGCACAGCGGATGGTGGGCGTGGCGCATGTGTCTTTGTTAGTTTCCCCCGGCGCAGTTGTCATTTTCTCGCCCTGCGCCCACGTTGTCTAAATAGGAAATACACTTGCACCAGTCTGTGCGCCTTTTGGGCGTGTTGGTCTCACAATGAGGTTGTCCAAGTGCAGTGGTGGCGCGTTGCTATTTGAGGCAGAGTAAAGCGATTGAGTTACTGACCAAAAAAAACAGGTCTAAAGTCACCGGTGCATATTTCACTGTTATTAACGGAAGCATCATCAAGAGTCCAATATGCTCCTAGATAGGCGACACTGTGCCCGTTACTCACACACGGGCGCGCAGCAGCACGCAAACATGCAAAACATTACAAATACAAGGACCACATAGTGAATATTAAAAAAAAGTCACAATGGCCGTGCAGGTGGTCAAGTGGTTTGAGCGCATGCCACGTACGCAGCTGACCCCGATCCGAATCCCGGTCAGAAGTCCTTTGTTGCATGTCACACCCCCCTATCTCTCCCATGTTTCCTATCTGTCTACTGTTGAATAAAATAAAAAAGTCACAATGAAGTGCCACTATGTATCAGAATCAGTCAATCACAGTAATGATCAATGAAACTGTCAATGTAGTCATGTGACCAATCCTGGTAAATCCCCCATCAAACTAACAATCCGCCAAGGTGACAGCACGCTTGGATATTGAAGGGAGATGAAACTCACTTACCGCGTGTTACGCCCAAAACACGCCTATGATTAATGAGGAGACTTAAGTCCGAACCTTTTAGACCATGCACCTGTCGCAGTGACCATTTTTACGCCATTAAAGTAGCAAAAGTGGATTCGGACACACCCCAAAAGGCACCCCACGCGCTTCACACCATATCGTTAAAATAGGGCCCTGAGTGACTGATATAACTGACCAACAGAGAGAGACCTCAGTCTGCCCTGAAGCAGCAACACTCATCCAACAATGACTTTGTCTTTTTCTCCACAGTGAGAGCCACAGAGGAGAAAAATGCTTCCTGACCTTTTTTTCAAAATGACATTTGTGTTATCTTGTGATTACATATCATGAAGAATCATCCCTACAGTGTTGAATGGAAGGCAGCTGGACTCGGCTGTAGATCTCGATGCCCTCAATTCAGCCCTCCTTGGATAACCGTGACCCTTCTGACTGAGGTGATGGTGAGAGACTTCACCTCTTAAGCTGCATCTCAGGACGTCGCTCTGCTCTCTGTAGTTTGCTCAGCTTGATCACTGACCTTTGCTGCAGACTCCCGCTGTATGTGCATGCTGCTTTGTTTCTGTTTGAGCTGCATCCAGTCGGACAAATACTCAACAATGTCACGTTTTTATTATTACGCTCCATCAATAAAGAAGCAGCTCTGATGCATGAATCAAAACACTATCAATTGCACAGATCATAACCCTCATAATTTAACCCCATTAAGTTCTATTATATGTCTGAAAGTCATATTTAATTACAACCAAACAACATTTCCATTGTATATCCGGCTTTTATGTCTCACTTTCTTTTAATATTTTTTGCTGAGATTATGTCCTTTAAAAAAAACACACAAACACAACTTTTAACAACTTGGTCTTTCCAGAGGTGTAACAGCCAATAGACATTTGGCTTTTAGAAGTGCATCATTAAACACAACTAGCAGCAAGCAATATGTGTGATGATTTCCATTAACCTTCGTGTCGTCCTCCCGGGTCAAATTGACCCCGTCTGTTTTGACTATTCCTTCTTTCCTCCATTCTTCCTTCCTTCTTTCCTTCCTTCCTTCCTTCCTTCCTTCCTTCCTTCCTTCCTTCCTTCCTTCCTTCCTTCCTTCCTTCATTCCTTCCTGCCTTTCCTTCCTCCATTCCTTCTGTCCTTCTTTTCTCCCTCCTTCTTTCCTTCCTTCCTACCTTCCTCCCTTCCTTCCTTCCTTTCTTCCCTCTCTCCTTCTCTCCCCCCCCCCACCTTCCTCCCTTCCTTCCTTTCCTCTCTCTCTTTATCTTTCTTTCCTCCCCCTTCCTTCCTCTCTTCCTTCCTCCCTTCCTCCATCCTTCCTTCCTTCTTCCTCCCTTCCTTCCTCCTTTCCTTCCTTCCTTCCTTCCTTCCTTCCTTCCTTCCTTCCTTCATGCCTTTCCTTCCTCCCTTCCTTCTGTCCTTCTTTTCTCCCTCCCTCCTTCCTTCCTTCCTTCCTACCTTCCTCCCTTCCTTCCTTTCTTCCCTCTCTCCTTCTATCTTTTTTCCTCCCCCCACCTTCCTCCCTTCCTTCCTTTCCTCTCTCTCTCCTTCTCTTTCTTTCCTCCCTCTTCCTTCCTCTCTTCCTTCCTCCCTCCCTCCTACCTTCCTTCCCTCCTCCCTCCTTTTACTTCCTTCTTCCTCCCTTCCATCCTTCCTTCCTCCTTCCTGCCTGCCTCAAACTCAATGGAGTAAAGGCCAAGATATCTTAATTTTCCTCCCAATTTGACTCAACGATAACTATATTCTATACACTCTCAATGCAACGCAAGAGCTTACATATATCCGCACCTCTACTTTGTAACACAAGGTTTCTGTCTCTAATCCCAAATCATAGAAGATACTTTGTGTATAATATATGACGTAATTTGGCCGACACTTTTATACAATATGATTCACACCTTCCATAGCTGGGCTTTTATTATGCTTAAGAGTTTGACATGTTTATATTAACAACATCAGATGAAAAAAGCACCAGAGCAACATCAGCTCATACAGAGGCTGTTTCTCGCTTTAATGTTACTGGTTTATTTAAGTCCATTTCTAGAGTGTTTATGTTAGCATCATTTATCCTGCAGGAGTTTCTAAAAGCTCAGGCGATGTGTTTTACTGCCATTAAGAAAATCAGCTTCTGATGAGTTAAAAAACTGGTCTCAACCGTAGACTGTATATGAGAAATGGACGTAACATCCGTGACGTCACCCATTGGATTGTGGACTGCTGCTCGGAGGCCAATAGTATCGGATCTGAGCAGCGCCATCTTGAAAAGTTCAGGTGCATGCTGGGAAAAATAAAAACACAGATTCTACTTATATGGGCATCAGGAGGAGCATGAGGCGCCCTCCTGAACCTGTGAACCAATCAACCTGTCAATCACGACGTAGCCACGCCCTAATGCATACCCTGCTTTATCGTCACATATAAAATCAGGGAGGCCAAAATGTCCCAAATGAACATCATACTGCATTGAAGAAGGCTTTAAACTAGCGATTGAGACCATAAACACATTTTGAAAACGTTTATTGAGGTTAGAAATCAAGTGAGAAGTTGGTGAATTCTCCATTGACTTGTATAGAGACGGAAGTCCTTTTGACACCAAAACGGTCGCCCCCTGGTGGCCTTTTGATAGAATGCAGTTTTAAGTTACTTCCGCGTTGGCCTCATTGCAGAGGACCAGAACTCCCCGCCTGGTCTCAACCATCTCCTAATGTCTTTACTGCAGTAGCTGATCACTGCTTCAGATGATGTGGAGCTCAACAACACAGTTGGAGTCTGCTGGGGAGAATCATTTTGAGAGGAGCATCATTAGAGTCAGTATGTGACTGATAAACAAGCCACACAAATACGGGATTTATATTCTGCTTTGGTGTTATTACTTTTAACAGAGAAAAGGCTTCAATGGTTCAAGGCTCCACTGTCCTAACAAATATCTTTAACCTTCGTGTCGTCCTCCCGGCTCAAATTGACCCCGTCTGTTTTGACTATTTCTTCTTTCCTCCCTCCCTTCTTTCTCTCTTTCTTTCCTTCCTCCCTCCTAACTTCCTCCTTTCCTCTGTCTCTTTCCTTTTTCCCATCCTCCCTCCTTCCCTCCTTCCTACCTCATTTCCTTCCTTCTTCATTCCTTCCTCCCTCATTTCCTCCCTCCTTCCTCCCTCCTTTGCTTCCTTCCTTCCCTTCTTCCTCCCTCCTTTCCTACCTTCCTTCCCTCCTTTCCTTCCTTCCTCCCTTCTTTATTTCCTTTTTCCTTCCTTCCTCCCTCCTTTCCTTCCTTCTTCCTTCCTTCCTTCCTCCCTTCCTTCCTTGACTCGAGGACAACAGGAGGGTTAAAAAGGAAAAAAAAGTATTAAGGTTGTTTGTGTTCTTTCAGTAATTCAATTTTACAAACCCAAGGTTAATGAAAGCTTTGCTGTGCGACAAAGAAATGTTACGATATTCCCCTCCACCACCACCACCACCACCACCACATTACTGTTTTCTATTAAGTCGTACCATCCAGGACCCCATCAAATCTAATGGCCGCAGAATCTTGTAATGACCTCATATTGAGCATCATCCTTAGCAAAGCTCCACGGCCAGCAAATGAGCAATTGCTGTTCCCCAAAATGCATCTGTCCTCCATTAACAGAGCAGCATCCGCAGTGGAAATGAACAAGACTTTTATGATTAGACCATAAAGCTCTGTCTGGTCCGCGGATAGAATACAGATAAACAGACAGTTCTTTGCCTTTTATATGTAGCAGGGAGGATTTGCTGAGAACAGTTCTGCTTTTTCTAAGTCAGGAGCTTCGCAGTGTAATACAGCTGTGCTCTGCTGTCTGTCACTAGACCTCCAACTCCTTTAGCGTTGTTGAAATGGGCCAATGGTTTCCTTAAAGCGTGCTTTTTTTCTGATAGCGGAGCTAAAGGGAACAAGTTCAAAAGTAGAAATTGAAATAGTTTCTGTGAAAGGAAACATATTTAATCTTCCTCTTCTCTCGTCTTTATGAACCTTTTTATCTATCGATCCTGAGGTTCTGATTGGTGTATGAACAGTTTTGACTCTTGGTGTGTTATCATCTGGGGAATATGTCTGTTAATTGGGTTCCAGCTGTAATGAGTTAATGATATTGAATGTCAGTGCTTTCTAAATGAGCACACGAGTGAAAACGGGGAACAGCGTTTATAGTTTTGGGAAATGAGTTTTCGTCTTCTGGTAGATGGCGTCATGGTTTGGGATGTTTAGTTACTGTATTAGGCCCAGTTATAGTGTGTATGTGATTAATTTGCCACCTGTATGTTGGGATGTAATTAACACTGCGGTCTTTAGGGGACGACAGAAGCTCCCTCAGCTTTCAGCCTAGTTCTTTTACTTCATCTGTAATCTTTTCTTCACCACATACATCACTGAGTAGCATAAATATCTACAGAGAATTTGATGGCATTCAGTCCTGTACTCAAAATCAGCTAACTGACTAACTGAGCAGTACACCTCTCTGTCTTCAGGTGCTGCTGTTGGTGGTGAAAATAAAATCCCCTGAGGAGCGAATTTCACAGGACCATCTGGGAAATGTTGAGTGAGTGAATGAGTAACACCTCCTCCTCCTTCTCCTTCAATAGCTCTTCTTCAGAGGCCTCTGATCGAAGCTGCTCAACAGCCACCTGCTCAAGTGGAGCAGCTTGACGGCCAACAGTTTTTGGTCACTGAGCTGTTTGTTTGTGTTTGGACCTGGTGGCCTGTGTGCATGAAGCCTGGCTAGAGTGAATGTGAAGAAGGATTGTGTGAGTGCAAACAAACAGGAAAATGATGTTTGACTTGACAGCAGCAGAAGATGACTTTTAGCTCTGCTGCTTCCCGTGTCGAGTGAATTTGTTTTATTACCTCAGACACACTTCTACTAAACAAAGCTTATGGAAACTTTACATTTCACATAAATATGTCTGCATGTTCAGCTGAGACAGTTCACTGCTCATCCCACTGGTTTTTTTCTATAAGAGCACGCTGGGCAAGAATCCAGCACCCAGGTCACCATTAATGGGAATAAGTGAAGAAAACTGATGGTGTTAAAAGCTTCACGATATCATGCTGTGGTTGAACTTTACTCTACTCTGTTTACTCTACATCTACATCTAGAGCCTCTTTCACACAAGCACTGCAAGCTGAAATGTTCTGGACATTACTCAAAAGTACCGAAGACGAGAACGGCCATCCACCTTTTTTATTTTTGCACTGTTTTTCCTTTTTCTTTGCGCTGTTTTCTCATTATAACGACTTATTATTTTGTGATCTCTATATAACAAAGATCGAACAAAGAGAACAATCTTTTTTTAACAGATTAGACTTGATGTTGATGACATTATACACCAGCTGAAATCTGTTTTTCCCAGATGACTTGAATGCAGCATTAAATGACTACATCTAGCCTACCACATACAGCCTACTGTACATGACATGCCACTTTGTTTTTGATTGTTGGTATTTTCCAAGCATCCAATAGTTGCTGTTTTTTTTGTTTGTTTTTTTTACAATATGATGATATTCTGTGACTCTTGACATTACAGTATCACTGCTGCAAATCACAGGTTGATTTCAGATGAAATTTGCATTGATTAGCTCTACAAAGAGAATAACTAATTAATTAATTTGTTATCACGAGAAAACGATCTTTGTTATATCGAGATAACGAAATAATAAGTCGTTATAACGAGAAACAGAAGAGATGTATGTGTGAATGCAAATGTTTGAATCCTTGAGACTTAAGTCTTTCTTTCTAATATCCATTGAACCCATGTCTGAATACAGCAGGTTACTCTCCAGAGTATTCACAGCGAGGGTTTGGGCTACAACAGCTTGCTCCTGTAAGTGCAACAAAGTCTGGCAGTAGGAGAGACAGTATGAGCAATTTATCAAACAGCTGTTGAATAAACAGAACGTATAGTTAAATATGATGTCTTTGACTTCCAGCAGTCAACTCCCCTCTCATCCACAGCCTCAATTTTACTCAACCCAGGCCTTCAGCATTGTTTTGACTGGGTCTGATTGCTGCACTGTGAAGATAGTAATAACAGGAGATAGGACTTCCTGTGATTTCAAGCTGTTGAATTACAATTTTAGCATACTTCTGCACCCCTCGCCTAAACCAAACAGACTATTTCCAGTAAGTGAGAACTGCTATGTGTTACTGTGCGGTGTGAAAGGGCAACTCAAGAAAATGTCAAGATCCTCAGGACATTGTCTGGAGTTCATGTGTGAAAATACGTTTCAGGGCATCTCTCTTTCTGTAGG
>NW_026910653.1:0-22481 GCF_963691925.1 Scomber scombrus
CTTCTCTTCTCTTCTCCCCTCCTCTCTTCTCAAGTCCTCCCTTCCTCTCTTCTCGTCCTCCTCTCCTCTCTTCTCTTCTCTTCTCTTCTCCTCTCCTCTCCTCTCCTCTCCTCTCCTCTCCTCTCGTCTCCTCTCCTCTCCTCTCCTCTCCTCTCCCCTCCTCTCCTCTCCCCTCCTCTCTTCTCATGTCCTCCTCTCCTGTTGGTTAATGTTTCCTTGCGTGTCGTCTACAGGCAGATCCTTCGTGACCACGGCTGCCTGCCGACTCTGCTGCAGCATCTGAAGTCTCACAGTTTGACCATCGTGTCCAACGCCTGCGGGACGCTCTGGAACCTGTCGGCACGCGACGCCAAAGATCAGGAGGCATTATGGGAGCTGGGCGCCGTGGGCATGCTGCGCAATCTCATCCACTCCCGCCACAAGATGATCGCCATGGGCAGCGCCGCCGCCCTGCGCAACCTGATGGCCAACCGGCCGGCGCGCTACAAGGACACCAGCGTGGTGTCGCCGGGCGCCGGCGCCCCGTCGCTGCACGCCCGCAAACAGAAGGCGCTGATCGAGGAGCTGGACGCCCAGCAGCTGTCCGAGACCTTCGACAACATCGACAACTTGAGCCCCAAGGCGGCTCACAGGAAGGGGCGGGGCTGCAACGGCGCCGGCGCAGGAGGAGGAAGCACGACGCGCTCGTACGCCATCACGCCCGTGCTGTCGAGTCCGAAGAACGGAGACGGGGCGAAGAGGCCGAGCGAGGAGGCGCCGTACGCCCGGCCGGTGTTCTCGCCCAGCGTGCGAGCGTCCAGCGACAGCCTCAACAGCGTGACGAGCGCCGACGGCTACGGCAACCGCGGCAAAACCAAACCGTCGTCCTCAGAGCCGTTCTACTCGTCAGACGAGAGCGGAGCCAACAGGTGCTGCGTCTACAGGAAGTACCCCGCAGACCTGGCGCACAAGATCCGTAGCGCCAACCATATGGCCGATGACGACGGCGCCGAGCTGGACACGCCCATCAACTACAGCCTCAAGTACTCTGACGAACAGCTGAACTCTGGGAGGCAGAGCCCGAGTCACCGTGGCGGCATCGAGAGCGACGAAGACGACGAGCAGGACGTCCGGCTGAGGAGGAGAAATGACGCCGGCGACTCTGCGACAAGCGGCGGGCGTATGATGTCTGTACCGCCGTCGCGCTACGTTGTCGTCACGGCAACATCAAACTACAGTGGCGACACGGCGAGCGAGCAGCCGATTGACTACAGCCTGAAATACGGCGCCGATGCTCCTCGTAAGACTTTGTTCAAACCAGAAGAAAGCACCGCCGCCTCGTTGCCCCCCCCACCGGCCTCCTCCGGCAGCAAGCCCCGCCCCCCTCCTCCCCCGGCCAATCGGGCGGTGCCAAAAAGCAACCAGGAAATGACACAGACATACTGCGTGGAGGACACGCCCATCTGCTTCTCCAGAGGCAGCTCGCTGTCCTCGCTGTCGTCAGAGGAGGAAGATGAGGACGGTGATGTCATCGGGAGGAAGAGGAGAGGCGGGAGCGTCGTCGGCAATGGCGGCAACAACTACCCGACACTTCCTGTCAGCGAGAAGGACGAGCAGCGGCAGCAGAAGGAGGCGGAGAGCCAGACCGCTGCTGCTGCCGCTGCTGCTGCCGCCGCCGCCGCTCCCTCTGCACGAGGAAGGCGAGGTCATCACCACCATCACGGCCACGCCCACCATCACCACCACCATAATGTGACTTCATCGTCCGGCGCCAGGACTCCTAAAAGTCCTCCGGAGCAGCCGTACGCTCAGGAGACGCCACTGATGTTCAGCCGCTGCACGTCCGTCAGCTCCCTCGACAGCTTCTCCACCTCCTCCATCGCCAGCTCCGTGCGCTCCAGCGAGCCGTGCAGCGGCGTGCCGAGCGGCGTGGTGAGCCCCAGCGACCTGCCCGACAGCCCAGGCCAGACGATGCCACCGAGCCGCGCCAAAACGCCGCCGCTGCAGCCGCCGGCACAGAAGATTAAAGAAGAAGAAAAGTCCAAGAAGAAACACGAAGAAGAGAGCAGCGCCGACGTCCTGCTGCACTTCGCTACCGAGAGCACGCCGCACGGCTTCTCTCGAGCTTCCAGTCTGAGCGCGCTCAGTCTGGACGAGCCGTACATCGCGGCAGAGATGAAGAAGAAAGAGGAGGAGGAGGAGGAGGCACATGGAGGGAGGGAGGAGAGGAAGGAGGAGGAGAAACAGGTCCTCGACGAATCAGACGACGATGACGACATCGAGATCCTGGCGGCGTGCATCGACATGGCCATGCCCAAGTCGTCACGGAAACCAAAGAAACAGCAACAGGCGGCGGCGCCGCGGAAACCGAGCCAGCTTCCTGTCTACAAGCTCTTCCCGCCTCAGAACCGCGGTCAATCACAGCAGAGGAAGGACATGGCGCCACCCCCGCCGGAGGAAGTGCCGAGAGTTTACTGCGTGGAGGGAACGCCGCTCAACTTCTCCACCGCCACCTCGCTCAGCGACCTGACCATCGACTCGCCGCCCAACGAGGAGGCGGCGCAAGCCGTCACGCCTGCGGCTCCGCCCGGCGCCACCCAGAGGAGGCGAGCGGGACTTCCTGAGGGCGAGAACGGTGACGACATCCTGGCGGAGTGCATCAGCGCCGCCATGCCCAAAGCCAAACCCAGGAAGCCCGTCAGAGCGGCTAACGGCGAGCACCTCCAAGCCCCGCCCCTTCCTCCCCCGCTCCCTCCCCCCGTCCCGCCTCCACTGGGCCCGCAGCAGCAGAAGAAGAAACCGACGTCGCCGGTGAAGCCGATGCCTCAGCGGGCGCCGTACAGCGTCGCCACAGCCGCCAAAGCAAAACCGGGATTCGCCTTCGACTCTCCTCGCCACTACACGCCCATCGAGGGCACCCCCTGCTGCTTCTCACGCAACGACTCGCTGAGCTCGCTCGACTTCGATGAAGAAGACGGCGGCGCGGAGAAGGACGAAGAGGAGAAGAAAACAAAAGAAGAAGAAGGCAGGAAGAGGAAGCAGCAGACGGCGGCGGTTTTCCCTCGAACCAAACTTCCCTCTAATCCGCCAGACGAGCAGCAGAAGTTCTCCATCGAGGACACGCCCGTCTGCTTCTCCAGGAACTCCTCGCTCAGTTCGCTCAGCGACATCGACCAAGAGAATAACAACAAGGAGTTCGCCCCGCCGCCACCCGAAAAACAAGATGGAGGCAAAGCCAAGTCCCCGCCCCAGCCGCCGCAGGCAGAGTCGAAGCCCCGCCCACCCGCCGCCAGCTGCTACGCCCCCAAAGCGTTCCACGTGGAGGACACGCCCGTCTGCTTCTCCAGGAACTCGTCGCTCAGCTCGCTCAGCATCGACTCGGAGGACGACCTCCTGCAGGAGTGCATCAGTTCCGCCATGCCCAAGAAGAAGAAGAAAGCCTCCGCCGCCGCCCCCGCCACGCTTCCTGTTCCCAAATCAGACGACAACATTCTGGCCGAAGAGCAGCCGTCAGAGGCACCTCGAAGCCCCGCCTCCCCTGACTCAGAGTCCTTTGATTGGAAGGCCATCCAAGAAGGCGCCAACTGCATCGTCAGCAGTCTGAACGCTGCCGCCGCCGCCTCGTCTCTGTCCCGCCAGCCGTCCTCCGACTCCGACTCGGTTCTGTCGCTCAAATCCGTCGGCTCGCCGTTCCGCCTGCCGACGCCCAACAACAACGCAGACGAAGAAGAGCAGGGGGAGAAGGAGGAGGCGCTGAAGCGAGGGGCGAAGATCTTGAAGCCGGGAGAGCGCAGCACGCTGGAGGCCAAGAAGAAGGAGGAAGAGGAAGAGGCGGCGAAGGCGCTGCGAGGCGGGAAGAAAGTCTACAGGAGCCTGATCACGGGGAAGCCGAGGGAGCCGGCCGCCAGGGGCCGCAGCAAGCCCCGAGCGGCCGCCGCGGCTAAAGCTCCAGGAAGCAGTGACGGCGCCGACAGAGGGGCGTCGTCACGGGACTCCACCCCCTCGCGCTCCTCGGCAGCCAATCAGAAAGCAGGAAAGCTGTCGCAGCTGCCTCGCACGGCGTCTCCAGGAAGCGCGTCGTCGTCAACCTCCAGACCGGCCAAACAGAGCGGGGCGGCGAGGAGCGGCGCCGGCATCCCGAGGAGCGAGTCTGCGTCGAGAGTCGGCTCCAAGAAGCCAAAGGAGACGGAGAAGCCGGCGCTCGTCCGCCAGTCGACCTTCATCAAGGAAGCTCCGAGTCCCACGCTGAAGAGGAAGCTGGAGGAGTCCGCCGCCGCCGCCGCCGAGTCTCCCACCAGCCCCGATACACCGCTGCCGGCGAGCAGCAAGAGACACGACATCAACCGCTCCCACTCCGAGAGTCCGTCACGGCCACAGGAAGTGACGTCATCGCGCTTCAGCCGCACCGGCACCTGGAAGCGGGAGAACGGCGGCGGCGGAGGAAACGGCGGCAAACACTCGACCTCGTTACCGCGCGTGGGGACGTGGAAGCGGACGGGAAGCTCGTCCTCGGTGCTGTCAGCCTCGTCGGAGTCCAGCGAGAAGGGGCGGAGCGAGGAGGAGGGCGCCGCCCGCTCCAAAGGGACGTGGAGGAAGGCGAAGAGCGGCGAGTCGGCCGGGAGGAGCGGCGGCGAGCAGCCGGAGGACGTGTGGGTGCGTCTGGAGGACTGTCCCGTCAACAACCCGCGCTCCTCCTCTTCCTGTTCGGCTCGCTCTCCCACCGCCGCCAACGCCCCGCCCGTCATCGACAGCCCCGTCCCCAGTAAGATCCCCTCCTCCACCTCGTCTTCGTCATCCAACCTCAACCTGCGCCGCAGCTGCGAGAGCCTCGATGAGAAGCCGCCGCCGCCAGAGCGGCCGCAGCAGCAGGCGCAGCAGCAGGCGCAGCAGCAAGCGCAGCAGCAAGCGCAGCAGCAAGCGCAGCAGCAGGCGCGCGGGCAGCAGCGCAGCGGCGCCGTAGCGGCTCGCGTCAGCCCCTTCAACTACACGCCGAGCCCCAGGAAGAGCAGCGCTGAGGTCATCACCACGGTAACGCCCACCACCACCACGTCCTCCTCCACCACGCCCACCCGGCCCTCCCTCATCCCCACGCCCGTCACCAAGAAGCGGGAGCCGAAGGGAGAGGGAGGCGGCGGCAGCGGCGGCGAGCGCGGCTCGTACATCGTTACGTCGGTGTGAAAAGAAACAGGACACAAAATGGCCGCCGCAGCCGGGACACAGAGTGGAGGACGTGTAAATATGACGTCAGTGTTTGTGGACTGTACAGGAAGTGAGTCTGTATTTAAGTGCTAGCCCCGCCCCCTCGCCTCCCTCCTCCCCTCTCATTGGCTCCTGTCACCTGTCAGTCAAGCTTCTTCACAGATGAACTTTTTATGTTTTTTATACCACTAAAATGTGTAGCGCTTAGCCCCGCCCCCTCTGCCTGTCACCCCGCATGGCCCCGCCCCCACCTAACTGACCGTTACCATGGTGACATAACGACGACGATGATAACGATGTTTCTGCTAGCGTAGCGTCTGAGCTCGTTCTGTTTCACGTTTCATGGTTTTATTTTCAAGAAGTTTGTTCTAAAAACACAAAAACACAAAAACACTAAAACATTAAAATATTAAAATATTAATCCTTCAGTCTGAGCGATTTAAATCATTTTAAGTTTTTTCCATTAAACTGACATTTTTCATGAGTTTTTTTTATTTTGAATCATTTTTTTCGTCTTAAAGCAAAAAGTTTGTTTTTAGAACAAATCTTCTTTTTATTTGGGGGAAACTTTCCTGCTCTGTCGCCTTGGAAACAAATAACACTGTAAAACGTAAGTTATTGCTGTAAAACCTTTTAACTTTTAACTTTGAAGCACATAATTTAAAAGAAAAGTTGATTTTTGCCAAAAAGTTTCTGGTTTTATTGACGGCTGTAACTTTTCACTGTTGGAGGAAAACGAGTCGAAATGTTAAACAGATGATGAACAATAAAGTTTAAACATGAACAATAAAGTTTAAACATGAACAATAAAGTTTAAACGTTTAGGTGCAAACTGTGGTTGGTTTTATTTTCATGATTGAGTTTTATTGTGAAATATGTGAGGTGTTAGTTTCCTGTTTGTTCTGTTCAATAATGACGACTCTTATTTCTGTATAACAGAAAAGGTTCTTTTATTTTGTAAGGGACAGGAAACTTTCAAAGGTTGAAGATGTTTTATTTTGGTGACCGTTAGCAGGAAGTGCAACAGACACGAAGAGTCTTTATTACAGTCCTGTTAAATCATAGCTGCAAACTATTCAAATCAAAACATGATGAAAAATGATGAAGTAAAAAAAAAAAGGAAATAATGGCTGTGTTCAAAACCTGTCCTACTACTATACTAACTCTGACGTCATTTGAAGTGTGTGATTTAGAGTATGAGAAGTTCCCGGATGGTTTGCTAGAGTATGCATCAACAGCTGACTACTCACTCACATTACCCAAGATGCAACAGAACTTATGAAAACCCAAAATACAAACGTCACAGATCAAGTTAGCTACAGCGAGGGTATGTTCGCTTCCTGTTTTCAAAATAAAAGCACCAATTCTATAGTTATGGTTTTCTTAATAATAAA
Organism: Scomber scombrus; assembly: GCF_963691925.1. NCBI lineage: Eukaryota > Metazoa > Chordata > Actinopteri > Scombriformes > Scombridae > Scomber > Scomber scombrus. The sequence goes on from NW_026910653.1 coordinate 6,573, forward strand.
AGTCAACGGGTGTTTTATTTTGTGACCGGAAGTGCGTTACTCGCTGCAAGCAGCAGGTACCAGGTACTATCCCTGATGGAGGAGCAGGTACCAGGTACTATCCCTGATGGAGGAGCAGGTACCAGGTACTATCCCTGATGGAGCAGCAGGTACCAGGTACTATCCCTGATGGAGCAGCAGGTACCAGGTACTATCCCTGATGGAGCAGCAGGTACCAGGTACTATCCCTGATGGAGGAGCAGGTACCAGGTACTATCCCTGATGGAGGAGCAGGTACCAGGTACTATCCCTGATGGAGCAGCAGGTACCAGGTACTATCCCTGATGGAGGAGCAGGTACCAGGTACTATCCCTGATGGAGGAGCAGGTACCAGGTACTATCCCTGATGGAGCAGCAGGTACCAGGTACCAGGTACTATCCCTGATGGAGGAGCAGGTACCAGGTACTATCCCTGATGGAGCAGCAGGTACCAGGTACCAGGTACTATCCCTGATGGAGGAGCAGGTACCAGGTACTATCCCTGATGGAGCAGCAGGTACCAGGTACTATCCCTGATGGAGCAGCAGGTACCAGGTACTATCCCTGATGGAGGAGCAGGTACCAGGTACTATCCCTGATGGAGCAGCAGGTACCAGGTACTATCCCTGATGGAGCAGCAGGTACCAGGTACTATCCCTGATGGAGGAGCAGGTACCAGGTACTATCCCTGATGGAGGAGCAGCAGGTACCAGGTACTATCCCTGATGGAGGAGCAGGTACCAGGTACTATCCCTGATGGAGCAGCAGGTACCAGGTACTATCCCTGATGGAGCAGCAGGTACCAGGTACTATCCCTGATGGAGGAGCAGGTACCAGGTACTATCCCTGATGGAGCAGCAGGTACCAGGTACTATCCCTGATGGAGCAGCAGGTACTATCCCTGATGGAGCAGCAGCAGGTACCAGGTACTATCCCTGATGGAGCAGCAGGTACCAGGTACTATCCCTGATGGAAACGCAAAAAGAACCGAGGCGAGTCGAGCTGTAGTGGAACAGGCGCCATTAGTAAACTAAAGGAACAAAATAACTTAAATGACGCCTCTTATTTGCTTCATATCAGTAATTGTTCTCTATAATCTAAAGTGCATAAACATTTAATTATGACTCATCATCATCATCATCATCAGCTTCCTCACATACTGAGATCCAGGCTGATGTTGAAAGCATCGGACAATGAGTCTGTTACCCGTCTGCACGATGCTCAATAACACACAGAAACACATTGATGCTGTTAGGGAGATTTATCATCTCTTTATTTCACACAGTGTTACAGTCATGGATAAACTGCTCAGTTACTTAATACCAGTTTTATCTTTAATCCACTGCCTGTAAGCACAGACGTCCATGAAGTAAGTTTTACTGTCAGCAGCGTGACCACCAACAGTGACTCCAACCAGAACATCACTCTTCACCAGACTGCCGCCAGAATCACCCTGAGTGATGAGAGACGGAGAGAGAGAGTTAAATAGAGACAATGATAGAGAGAGAGAGAGTTAAACAGAGACAATGATGGAGAGAGAGAGTTAAACAGAGACAATGATAGAGAGAGAGAGTTAAATAGAGACCATGATAGAGAGAGAGAGTTAAACAGAGACCATGATAGAGAGAGAGAGTTAAACAGAGACAATGATGGAGAGAGAGAGTTAAACAGAGACAATGATAGAGAGAGAGAGTTAAACAGAGACAATGATAGAGAGAGAGAGTTAAACAGAGACAATGATAGAGAGAGAGAGTTAAACAGAGACAATGATAGAGAGAGAGAGAGTTAAACAGAGACAATGATGGAGAGAGAGAGTTAAACAGAGACAATGATAGAGAGAGAGAGTTAAACAGAGACAATGATGGAGAGAGAGAGTTAAACAGAGACAATGATAGAGAGAGAGAGAGTTAAACAGAGACAATGATAGAGAGAGAGAGAGTTAAACAGAGACAATGATAGAGAGAGAGAGTTAAACAGAGACAATGATGGAGAGAGAGAGTTAAACAGAGACAATGATAGAGAGAGAGAGTTAAACAGAGACAATGATGGAGAGAGAGAGTTAAACAGAGACAATGATAGAGAGAGAGAGTTAAACAGAGACAATGATAGAGAGAGAGAGTTAAACAGAGACAATGATAGAGAGAGAGAGTTAAACAGAGACAATGATAGAGAGAGAGAGAGTTAAACAGAGACAATGATGGAGAGAGAGAGAGTTAAACAGAGACAATGATAGAGAGAGAGAGTTAAACAGAGACAATGATGGAGAGAGAGAGTTAAACAGAGACAATGATAGAGAGAGAGAGTTAAACAGAGACAATGATGGAGAGAGAGAGTTAAACAGAGACAATGATAGAGAGAGAGAGTTAAACAGAGACAATGATAGAGAGAGAGAGTTAAACAGAGACAATGATAGAGAGAGAGAGTTAAACAGAGACAATGATAGAGAGAGAGAGTTAAACAGAGACAATGATAGAGAGAGAGAGTTAAACAGAGACAATGATGGAGAGAGAGAGTTAAACAGAGACAATGATAGAGAGAGAGAGTTAAACAGAGACAATGATGGAGAGAGAGAGTTAAACAGAGACAATGATAGAGAGAGAGAGTTAAACAGAGACAATGATAGAGAGAGAGAGTTAAACAGAGACAATGATAGAGAGAGAGAGTTAAACAGAGACAATGATAGAGAGAGAGAGAGTTAAACAGAGACAATGATGGAGAGAGAGAGTTAAACAGAGACAATGATAGAGAGAGAGAGTTAAACAGAGACAATGATGGAGAGAGAGAGTTAAACAGAGACAATGATAGAGAGAGAGAGTTAAACAGAGACAATGATAGAGAGAGAGAGAGTTAAACAGAGACAATGATAGAGAGAGAGAGTTAAACAGAGACAATGATAGAGAGAGAGAGAGTTAAACAGAGACAATGATAGAGAGAGAGAGTTAAACAGAGACAATGATAGAGAGAGAGAGAGTTAAACAGAGACAATGATAGAGAGAGAGAGAGTTAAACAGAGACAATGATGGAGAGAGAGAGTTAAACAGAGACAATGATAGAGAGAGAGAGTTAAACAGAGACAATGATAGAGAGAGAGAGTTAAACAGAGACAATGATAGAGAGAGAGAGAGTTAAACAGAGACAATGATAGAGAGAGAGAGTTAAACAGAGACAATGATAGAGAGAGAGAGTTAAACAGAGACAATGATAGAGAGAGAGAGAGTTAAACAGAGACAATGATAGAGAGAGAGAGTTAAACAGAGACAATGATAGAGAGAGAGAGTTAAACAGAGACAATGATAGAGAGAGAGAGAGTTAAACAGAGACAATGATGGAGAGAGAGAGAGTTAAACAGAGACAATGATAGAGAGAGAGAGAGTTAAACAGAGACAATGATAGAGAGAGAGAGAGTTAAACAGAGACAATGATAGAGAGAGAGAGTTAAACAGAGACAATGATAGAGAGAGAGAGAGTTAAACAGAGACAATGATAGAGAGAGAGAGAGTTAAACAGAGACAATGATAGAGAGAGAGAGAGTTAAACAGAGACAATGATAGAGAGAGAGAGTTAAACAGAGACAATGATGGAGAGAGAGAGTTAAACAGAGACAATGATAGAGAGAGAGAGTTAAACAGAGACAATGATAGAGGAGAGAGAGAGTTAAACAGAGACAATGATGGAGAGAGAGAGTTAAACAGAGACAATGATGGAGAGAGAGAGTTAAACAGAGACAATGATAGAGAGAGAGAGAGTTAAACAGAGACAATGATAGAGAGAGAGAGAGTTAAACAGAGACAATGATAGAGAGAGTTAAACAGAGACAAGATGGAGAGAGAGAGTTAAACAGAGACAATGATAGAGAGAGAGAGAGTTAAACAGAGACAATGATAAGAGAGAGAGAGTTAAACAGAGGACAATGATAGAGAGAGAGTTAAACAGAGACAATGATAGAGAGAGAGAGAGTTAAACAGAGACAATGATAGAGAGAGAGAGTTAAACAGAGACAATGATAGAGAGAGAGAGTTAAACAGAGACAATGATAGAGAGAGAGAGTTAAACAGAGACAATGATAGAGAGAGAGAGTTAAACAGAGACAATGATGAGAGAGAGAGAGTTAAACAGAGACAATGATAGAGAGAGAGAGTTAAACAGAGACAATGATAGAGAGAGAGAGTTAAACAGAGACAATGATGGAGAGAGAGAGTTAAACATAGACAATGATAGAGAGAGTTAAACAGAGACAATGATAGAGAGAGAGAGTTAAACAGAGACAATGATAGAGAGAGAGAGTTAAACAGAGACAATGATAGAGAGAGAGAGTTAAACAGAGACAATGATTGGAGAGAGAGAGAGTTAAACAGAGACAATGATAGAGAGAGAGAGTTAAACAGAGACAATGATGGAGAGAGAGTTAAACAGAGACAATGATAGAGAGAGAGAGTTAAACAGAGACAATGATGGAGAGAGAGAGTTAAACAGAGACAATGATAGAGAGAGAGAGTTAAACAGAGACAATGATGGAGAGAGAGTTAAACAGAGACAATGATAGAGAGAGAGAGTTAAACAGAGACAATGATGGAGAGAGAGAGTTAAACAGAGACAATGATAGAGAGAGAGAGTTAAACAGAGACAATGATGGAGAGAGAGAGAGTTAAACAGAGACAATGATAGAGAGAGAGAGTTAAACAGAGACAATGATAGAGAGAGAGAGTTAAACAGAGACAATGATAGAGAGAGAGAGTTAAACAGAGACAATGATAGAGAGAGAGAGTTAAACAGAGACAATGATAGAGAGAGAGAGAGTTAAACAGAGACAATGATAGAGAGAGAGAGAGTTAATAGAGACAATGATAGAGAGAGAGAGAGTTAAACAGAGACAATGATAGAGAGAGAGAGTTAAACAGAGACAATGATGAGAGAGAGAGAGTTAAACAGAGACAATGATGGAGAGAGAGAGTTAAACATAGACAATGATAGAGAGAGAGAGTTAAAACAGAGACAATGATAGAGAGAGAGAGTTAAACAGAGACAATGATAGAGAGAGAGAGAGTTAAACAGAGACAATGATAGAGAGAGAGAGTTAAACAGAGACAATGATAGAGAGAGAGAGAGTTAAACAGAGACAATGATAGAGAGAGAGAGAGTTAAATAGAGACAATGATAGAGAGAGAGAGAGTTAAACAGAGACAATGATAGAGAGAGAGAGTTAAACAGAGACAATGATGGAGAGAGAGAGAGTTAAACAGAGACAATGATGGAGAAGAGAGAGTTAAACATAGACAATGATAGAGAGAGAGAGTTAAACAGAGACAATGATAGAGAGAGAGAGTTAAACAGAGACAATGATAGAGAGAGAGAGTTAAACAGAGACAATGATAGAGAGAGAGAGAGTTAAACAGAGACAATGATAGAGAGAGAGAGAGTTAAACAGAGACAATGATAGAGAGAGAGAGTTAAACAGAGACAATGATAGAGAGAGAGAGTTAAACAGAGACAATGATAGAGAGAGAGAGAGTTAAACAGAGACAATGATGGAGAGAGAGAGTTAAACAGAGACAATGATAGAGAGAGAGAGTTAAACAGAGACAATGATAGAGAGAGAGAGTTAAACAGAGACAATGATAGAGAGAGAGAGTTAAACAGAGACAATGATGGAGAGAGAGAGTTAAACAGAGACAATGATAGAGAGAGAGAGTTAAACAGAGACAATGATAGAGAGAGAGAGAGTTAAACAGAGACAATGATAGAGAGAGAGAGTTAAACAGAGACAATGATAGAGAGAGAGAGTTAAACAGAGACAATGATGGAGAGAGAGAGTTAAACAGAGACAATTGATAGAGAGAGTTAAACAGAGACAATGATAGAGAGAGAGAGTTAAACAGAGACAATGATGGAGAGAGAGAGTTAAACAGAGACAATGATAGAGAGAGAGAGTTAAACAGAGACAATGATAGAGAGAGAGAGAGTTAAACAGAGACAATGATAGAGAGAGAGAGTTAAACAGAGACAATGATAGAGAGAGAGAGAGTTAAACAGAGACAATGATGGAGAGAGAGAGTTAAACAGAGACAATGATAGAGAGAGAGAGTTAAACAGAGACAATGATGGAGAGAGAGAGTTAAACAGAGACAATGATAGAGAGAGAGAGTTAAACAGAGACAATGATAGAGAGAGAGAGTTAAACAGAGACAATGATGGAGAGAGAGAGTTAAACAGAGACAATGATAGAGAGAGAGAGTTAAACAGAGACAATGATAGAGAGAGAGAGTTAAACAGAGACAATGATAGAGAGAGAGAGTTAAACAGAGACAATGATAGAGAGAGAGTTAAACAGAGACAATGATAGAGAGAGAGAGAGTTAAACAGAGACAATGATAGAGAGAGAGAGGTTAAACAGGAGAGGGGGGGTACAGACAATGATAGAGAGAGAGAGTTAAACAGAGACAATGATAGAGAGAGAGAGAGTTAAACAGAGACAATGATAGAGAGAGAGAGTTAAACAGAGACAATGATAGAGAGAGAGAGAGTTAAACAGAGACAATGATAGAGAGAGAGAGTTAAACAAAGACAATGATAGAGAGAGAGTTAAACAGAGACAATGATAGAGAGAGAGAGAGTTAAACAGAGACAATGATAGAGAGAGAGAGTTAAACAAAGACAATGATAGAGAGAGTTAAACAGAGACAATGATAGAGAGAGAGAGTTAAACAGAGACAATGATAGAGAGAGAGAGTTAAACAGAGACAATGATAGAGAGAGAGAGAGTTAAACAGAGACAATGATGGAGAGAGAGAGTTAAACAGAGACAATGATGGAGAGAGAGAGTTAAACAGAGACAATGATAGAGAGAGAGAGAGTTAAACAGAGACAATGATAGAGAGAGAGAGTTAAACAGAGACAATGATGGAGAGAGAGAGTTAAACAGAGACAATGATAGAGAGAGAGAGTTAAACAGAGACAATGATAGAGAGAGAGAGTTAAACAGAGACAATGATGGAGAGAGAGAGTTAAACAGAGACAATGATGGAGAGAGAGAGTTAAACAGAGACAATGATAGAGAGAGAGAGTTAAACAGAGACAATGATAGAGAGAGAGTTAAACAGAGACAATGATGGAGAGAGAGAGAGTTAAACAGAGACAATGATAGAGAGAGAGAGAGTTAAACAGAGACAATGATAGAGAGAGAGAGTTAAACAGAGACAATGATGGAGAGAGAGAGTTAAACATAGACAATGATGGAGAGAGAGAGTTAAACAGAGACAATGATAGAGAGAGAGTTAAACAGAGACAATGATAGAGAGAGAGAGTTAAACAGAGACAATGATGGAGAGAGAGAGTTAAACAGAGACAATGATGGAGAGAGAGAGTTAAACAGAGACAATGATGGAGAGAGAGAGTTAAACAGAGACAATGATGGAGAGAGAGAGTTAAACAGAGACAATGATAGAGAGAGAGAGTTAAACAGAGACAATGATAGAGAGAGAGTTAAACAGAGACAATGATAGAGAGAGTTAAACAGAGACAATGATGGAGAGAGAGAGTTAAACAGAGACAATGATAGAGAGAGAGAGTTAAACAGAGACAATGATGGAGAGAGAGAGTTAAACAGAGACAATGATGGAGAGAGAGAGTTAAACAGAGACAATGATGGAGAGAGAGAGTTAAACATAGACAATGATGGAGAGAGAGAGTTAAACAGAGACAATGATAGAGAGAGAGAGTTAAACAGAGACAATGATGGAGAGAGAGAGTTAAACAGAGACAATGATGGAGAGAGAGAGTTAAACAGAGACAATGATAGAGAGAGAGAGTTAAACAGAGACAATGATAGAGAGAGAGAGAGTTAAACAGAGACAATGATGGAGAGAGAGAGTTAAACAGAGACAATGATAGAGAGAGAGAGTTAAACAGAGACAATGATAGAGAGAGAGAGAGTTAAACAGAGACAATGATAGAGAGAGTTAAACAGAGACAATGATAGAGAGAGAGAGTTAAACAGAGACAATGATAGAGAGAGAGAGTTAAACAGAGACAATGATAGAGAGAGAGAGAGTTAAACAGAGACAATGATGGAGAGAGAGAGTTAAACAGAGACAAATGATAGAGAGAGAGAGTTAAACAGAGACAATGATAGAGAGAGAGAGTTAAACAGAGACAATGATAGAGAGAGAGAGTTAAACAGAGACAATGATAGAGAGAGAGTTAAACATAGACAATGATGGAGAGAGAGAGTTAAACAGAGACAATGATAGAGAGAGAGAGAGTTAAACATAGACAATGATGGAGAGAGAGAGTTAAACAGAGACCAATGATAGAGAGAGAGAGAGTTAAACAGAGACAATGATGGAGAGAGAGAGTTAAACAGAGACAATGATAGAGAGAGAGAGTTTAAACAGAGACAATGATGGAGAGAGAGTTAAACATAGACAATGATGGAGAGAGAGTTAAACAGAGACAATGATAGAGAGAGAGAGAGTTAAACAGAGACAATGATAGAGAGAGAGAGTTAAACAGAGACAATGATAGAGAGAGAGAGAGTTAAACAGAGACAATGATGGAGAGAGAGAGTTAAACAGAGACAATGATAGAGAGAGAGAGTTAAACAGAGACAATGATGGAGAGAGAGTTAAACATAGACAATGATGGAGAGAGAGTTAAACAGAGACAATGATAGAGAGAGAGAGAGTTAAACAGAGACAATGATGGAGAGAGAGAGTTAAACAGAGACAATGATAGAGAGAGAGTTAAACATAGACAATGATGGAGAGAGAGTTAAACAGAGACAATGATAGAGAGAGAGAGAGTTAAACAGAGACAATGATGGAGAGAGAGAGAGTTAAACAGAGACAATGATGGAGAGAGAGAGTTAAACAGAGACAATGATAGAGAGAGAGAGAGTTAAACAGAGACAATGATAGAGAGAGTTAAACAGAGACAATGATAGAGAGAGAGAGTTAAACAGAGACAATGATAGAGAGAGAGAGTTAAACAGAGACAATGATAGAGAGAGAGAGTTAAACAGAGACAATGATAGAGAGAGAGAGAGTTAACAGAGACAATGATAGAGAGAGAGAGTTAAACAGAGACAATGATAGAGAGAGAGAGTTAAACAGAGACAATGATAGAGAGAGAGAGTTAAACAGAGACAATGATAGAGAGAGAGAGTTAAACAGAGACAATGATAGAGAGAGAGAGAGTTAAACAGAGACAATGATAGGAGAGAGAGTTAAACAGAGACAATGATAGAGAGAGAGAGTTAAACAGAGACAATGATAGAGAGAGAGAGTTAAACATAGACAATGATGAGAGAGAGAGTTAAACAGAGAATGATAGAGAGAGAGTAAAAGAAAAAGTTAAACAGAGACAATGATGGAGAGAGAGAGTTAAACAGAGACAATGATAGAGAGAGAGAGTTAAACAGAGACAATGATAGAGAGAGAGAGTTAAACAGAGACAATGATGGAGAGAGAGAGTTAAACAGAGACAATGATGGAGAGAGAGAGTTAAACAGAGACAATGATGGAGAGAGAGAGTTAAACAGAGACAATGATGGAGAGAGAGAGAGTTAAACAGAGACAATGATAGAGAGAGAGTTAAACAGAGACAATGATAGAGAGAGAGAGAGTTAAACAGAGACAATGATAGAGAGAGAGTTAAACAGAGACAATGATAGAGAGAGAGAGAGTTAAACAGAGACAATGATAGAGAGAGAGAGTTAAACAGAGACAATGATAGAGAGAGAGAGTTAAACAGAGACAATGATAGAGAGAGAGAGTTAAACAGAGACAATGATAGAGAGAGAGAGTTAAACAGAGACAATGATAGAGAGAGAGAGTTAAACAGAGACAATGATAGAGAGAGAGAGAGTTAAACAGAGACAATGATAGAGAGAGAGAGTTAAACAGAGACAATGATAGAGAGAGAGAGTTAAACAGAGACAATGATGGAGAGAGAGAGTTAAACAGAGACAATGATGGAGAGAGAGAGTTAAACAGAGACAATGAGAGAGAGAGAGAGAGTTAAACAGAGACAATGAGAGAGAGAGTTAAACAGAGACAATGATGGAGAGAGAGTTAAACAGAGACAATGATGGAGAGAGAGTTAAACAGAGACAATGATAGAGAGAGAGAGTTAAACAGAGACAATGATAGAGAGAGAGAGTTAAAACAGAGACAATGATGGAGAGAGAGTTAAACAGAGACAATGATGGAGAGAGAGTTAAACAGAGACAATGATGGAGAGAGAGAGTTAAACAGAGACAATGATAGAGAGAGAGAGTTAAACAGAGACAATGATGGAGAGAGAGAGTTAAACAGAGACAATGATGGAGAGAGAGAGTTAAACAGAGACAATGATAGAGAGAGAGAGTTAACCAGAGACAATGATGGAGAGAGAGAGTTAAACAGAGACAATGATAGAGAGAGAGAGTTAAACAGAGACAATGATAGAGAGAGAGAGTTAAACAGAGACAATGATAGAGAGAGAGAGTTAAACAGAGACAATGATGGAGAGAGAGTTAAACAGAGACAATGATAGAGAGAGAGAGTTAAACAGAGACAATGATAGAGAGAGAGAGAGTTAAACAGAGACAATGATGGAGAGAGAGAGTTAAACAGAGACAATGATAGAGAGAGAGAGTTAAACAGAGACAATGATAGAGAGAGAGAGAGTTAAACATAGACAATGATGGAGAGAGAGTTAAACAGAGACAATGATAGAGAGAGAGAGAGTTAAACATAGACAATGATAGAGAGAGAGAGAGTTAAACAGAGACAATGATAGAGAGAGAGAGAGAGTTAAACAGAGACAATGATAGAGAGAGAGAGAGTTAAACAGAGACAATGATAGAGAGAGAGAGTTAAACAGAGACAATGATAGAGAGAGAGAGTTAAACAGAGACAATGATGGAGAGAGAGTTAAACAGAGACAATGATAGAGAGAGAGAGTTAACAGAGACAATGATGGAGAGAGAGAGTTAAACAGAGACAATGATAGAGAGAGAGAGTTAAACAGAGACAATGATAGAGAGAGAGAGTTAAACAGAGACAATGATGGAGAGAGAGAGTTAAACAGAGACAATGATAGAGAGAGAGAGTTAAACAGAGACAATGATAGAGAGAGAGAGTTAAACAGAGACAATGATGGAGAGAGAGAGTTAAACAGAGACAATGATGGAGAGAGAGAGTTAAACAGAGACAATGATAGAGAGAGAGAGTTAAACAGAGACAATGATAGAGAGAGAGAGTTAAACAGAGACAATGATGGAGAGAGAGAGTTAAACAGAGACAATGATAGAGAGAGAGAGAGGTTAAACAGAGACAATGATAGAGAGAGAGAGTTAAACAGAGACAATGATGGAGAGAGAGAGTTTAAACAGAGACAATGATAGAGAGAGAGAGTTAAACAGAGACAATGATGGAGAGAGGAGTTAAACAGAGACAATGATAGAGAGAGAGAGTTAAACAAGAGACAATGATGGAGAGAGAGAGTTAAACAGAGACAATGATAGAGAGAGAGAGTTAAACAGAGACAATGATAGAGAGAGAGAGTTAAACAGAGACAATGATGGAGAGAGAGAGAGTTAAACAGAGACAATGATAGAGAGAGAGAGTTAAACAGAGACAATGATAGAGAGAGAGTTAAACAGACATGATGGAGAGAGAGAGTTAAACAGAGACAATGAAGAGAGAGAGAGTTAAACAGAGACAATGATAGAGAGAGAGAGAGTTAAACAGAGACAATGATAGAGAGAGAGAGAGTTAAACAGAGACAATGATGGAGAGAGAGAGTTAAACAGAGACAATGATAGAGAGAGAGAGTTAAACAGAGACAATGATAGAGAGAGAGAGTTAAACAGAGACAATGATGAGAGAGAGAGTTAAACAGAGACAATGATAGAGAGAGAGAGTTAAACAGAGACAATGATAGAGAGAGAGAGAGTTAAACAGAGACAATGATAGAGAGAGAGAGTTAAACAGAGACAATGATAGAGAGAGAGAGTTAAACAGAGACAATGATAGAGAGAGTTAAACAGAGACAATGATGGAGAGAGAGAGTTAAACAGAGACAATGATAGAGAGAGAGTTAAACAGAGACAATGATAGAGAGAGGTTAAACAGAGACAATGATGAGAGAGAGAGTTAAACAGAGACAATGATGGAGAGAGAGAGTTAAAACAGAGACAATGATAGAGAGAGAGAGTTAAACAGAGACAATGATAGAGAGAGAGTTAAACAGAGACAATGATAGAGAGAGAGAGAGTTAAACATAGACAATGATGGAGAGAGAGAGTTAAACAGAGACAATGATGAGAGAGAGAGTTAAACAGAGACAATGATGGAGAGAGAGAGTTAAACATAGACAATGATTAGAGAGAGAGAGTTAAACATAGACAATGATAGAGAGAGAGAGTTAAACATAGACAATGATGGAGAGAGAGAGTTAAACAGAGACAATGATGGAGAGAGAGAGTTAAACATAGACAATGATGGAGAGAGAGAGTTAAACATAGACAATGATAGAGAGAGAGAGTTAAACAGAGACAATGATAGAGAGAGAGAGTTAAACAGAGACAATGATAGAGAGAGAGAGTTAAACAGAGACAATGATAGAGAGAGAGAGAGTTAAACAGAGACAATGATAGAGAGAGAGAGTTAAACAGAGACAATGATGGAGAGAGAGAGTTAAACAGAGACAATGATGAGAGAGAAGAGAGTTAAACATAGACAATGATAGGAGAGAGAGAGTTAAACAGAGACAATGATGGAGAGAGAGAGTTAAACATAGACAATGATGGAGAGAGAGAGTTAAACAGAGACAATGAAAGGAGAGAGAGAGTTAAACAGAGACAATGATGGAGAGAGAGAGTTAAACATAGACAATGATGGAGAGAGAGAGTTAAACATAGACAATGATAGAGAGAGAGAGTTAAACAGAGACAATGATAGGAGAGAGGAGAGTTAAACAGAGACAATGATAGAGAGAGAGAGTTAAACAGAGACAATGATAGAGAGAGAGAGAGTTAAACAGAGACAATGATAGAGAGAGAGAGTTAAAACAGAGACAATGATGGAGAGAGAGAGTTAAACAGAGACAATGATGGAGAGAGAGAGTTAAACAGAGACAATGATAGAGAGAGAGAGAGTTAAACAGAGACAATGATAGAGAGAGAGAGTTAAACAGAGACAATGATAGAGAGAGAGAGTTAAACAGAGACAATGATGGAGAGAGAGAGTTAAACATAGACAATGATGAGAGAGAGAGTTAAACAGAGACAATGATAGAGAGAGAGAGTTAAACAGAGACAATGATGGAGAGAGAGAGTTAAACAGAGACAATGATAGAGAGAGAGAGTTAAACAAGAGACAATGATAGAGAGAGAGAGTTAAACAGAGACAATGATAGAGAGAGAGAGTTAAACAGAGACAATGATGGAGAGAGAGAGTTAAACAGAGACAATGATGGAGAGAGAGAGTTAAACAGAGACAATGATGGAGAGAGAGAGTTAAACAGAGACAATGATAGAGAGAGAGAGTTAAACAGAGACAATGATAGAGAGAGAGAGTTAAACAGAGACAATGATAGAGAGAGAGAGTTAAACAGAGACAATGATAGAGAGAGAGAGTTAAACAGAGACAATGATAGAGAGAGAGAGTTAAAGAGAATGATGAGAGAGAGTTAACAGAGACAATGATGAGAGAGAGAGAGTTAAACAGAGACAATGATGGAGAGAGAGAGAGTTAAACAGAGACAATGATAGAGAGAGAGAGAGTTAAACAGAGACAAGATGGAGAGAGAGAGTTAAACAGAGACAATGATAGAGAGAGTTAAACAGAGACAATGATGGAGAGAGAGTTAAACAGAGACAATGATAGAGAGAGAGAGTTAAACAGAGACAATGATAGAGAGAGAAGTTAAACAGAGACAATGATAGAGAGAGAGAGTTAAACAGAGACAATGATAGAGAGAGAGAGTTAAACAGAGACAATGATAGAGAGAGAGAGTTAAACAGAGACAATGATGGAGAGAGAGAGTTAAACAGAGACAATGATGAGAGAGAGAGAGTTAACAGAGACAATGATGAGAGAGAGAGTTAAAGAGACAATGATGAGAGAGAGAGGTTAAACAGAGACAATGATAGAGAGAGAGAGTTAAACAGAGACAATGATGAGAGAGAGTTAAACCAGAGACAATGATAGAGAGAGTTAAACAGAGACAATGATAGAGAGAGAGAGTTAAACAGAGACAATGATGGAGAGAGAGAGTTAAACAGAGACAATGATGGAGAGAGAGAGAGTTAAACAGAGACAATGATAGAGAGAGAGAGTTAAACAGAGACAATGATAGAGAGAGAGAGAGTTAAACAGAGACAATGATGGAGAGAGAGAGTTAAACAGAGACAATGATGGAGAGAGAGATTAAACAGAGACAATGATAGAGAGAGAGAGTTAAACAGAGACAATGATAGAGAGAGAGAGTTAAACAGAGACAATGATGGGAGAGAGAGAGTTAAACAGAGACAATGATAGAGAGAGAGAGTTAAACAGAGACAATGATAGAGAGAGAGAGTTAAACAGAGACAATGATAGAGAGAGAGAGTTAAACAGAGACAATGATAGAGAGAGAGAGTTAAACAGAGACAATGATGGAGAGAGAGAGTTAAACAGAGACAATGATGAGAGAGAGAGTTAAACAGAGACAATGAGAGAGAGAGAGTTAAACAGAGACAATGATAGAGAGAGAGAGTTAACAGAGACAATGATAGAGAGAGAGAGAGTTAAACAGAGACAATGATAGAGAGAGAGAGTTAAACAGAGACAATGATAGAGAGAGAGAGTTAACACAGAGACAATGATAGAGAGAGAGAGTTAAACAGAGACAATGATAGAGAGAGAGAGAGTTAAACAGAGACAATGATAGAGAGAGAGAGTTAAACAGAGACAATGAAGGAGAGAGAGAGAGTTAAACAGAGACAAATGATAGAGAGAGAGAGTTAACAGAGACAATGATAGAGAGAGAGAGTTAAACAGAGACAATGATAGAGAGAGAGTTAAACAGAGACAATGATAGAGAGAGAGAGTTAAACAGAGACAATGATAGAGAGAGAGAGTTAAACAGAGACAATGATAGAGAGAGAGAGTTAAACAGAGACAATGATGAGAGAGAGAGTTAAACAGAGACAATGATAGAGAGAGAGAGTTAAACAGAGACAATGATAGAGAGAGAGAGTTAAACAGAGACAATGATAGAGAGAGAGAGTTAAACAGAGGACAATGAATAGAGAGAGAGTTAAACAGAGACAATGATAGAGAGAGAGAGAGTTAAACAGAGACAAATGAATAGAGAGAGAGAGTTAAACAGAGACAATGATAGAGAGAGAGAGTTAACAGAGACAATGATAGAGAGAGAGAGTTAAACAGAGACAATGATAGAGAGAGAGAGTAAACAGAGACAATGAGAGAGAAGAGAGTTAAACAGAGACAATGATAGAGAGAGAGTTAAACAGAGACAATGATAGAGAGAGAGAGTTAAACAGAGACAATGATAGAGAGAGAGAGTTAAACAGAGACAATGATAGAGAGAGAGAGTTAAATAGAGACAATGATAGAGAGAGAGAGAGTTAAACAGAGACAATGATAGAGAGGAGAGAGTTAAACAGAGACAAATGATAGAGAGAGAGAGTTAAACAGAGACAATGATGAGAGAGAGAGAGTTAAACAGAGACAATGATGGAGAGAGAGAGTTAAACAGAGACAATGAGAGAGAGAGAGAGTTAAACAGAGACAATGATAGAGAGAGAGTTAAACAAGAGACAATGATAGAGAGAGAGAGAGTTAAACAGAAGACCAATGATAGAGAGAGAGAGTTGAACAAGAGACAATGATGGAGGAGAGGTTA
>NW_026910654.1:0-10735 GCF_963691925.1 Scomber scombrus
CTGCTGCTGCTGCTGCTGCTGCTGCTGCTGTTATCCAACCTGCAGGGAGGGGGGTGGGGGGGTGCAACTCCTGCGAGGCCTCGGTGCATTCACAACTCTCTCTATTCACGCTTCACTAAATATAATTCTGTCCCTGCTGCTGCAAACGTCATCCATAATCCAGATGTGAAAGGGCATGTTTGTTACTCCCATTATGGGGGGGGGAAAGCGGAGAAATGGCGTTAATGTGTTACGTTGTCTTCAAAAGAATCGTCAGTCTATTGAGGCTCAAATGAATGTTTACACCAAAACCTGCTGCAGGACAATGGCGACAGCATCAGCTCATTGTGACATTAAGGGAGTGAAGGACGCAGCACAATATTGTACTGACCTATAATACTATAATAACGCGAGTTGTTTGCATATAGGTTAACTGTTAGTTAAAGATAAACATGTAAAGTAGCATTCCGTGAAAATTGTATGAACATTTGGGTGAAAAGGGCTGCATGGTTTATTTAAAGAGATGATCTCGCCTTTTCATTAGATGAACACAATATTTTGTTTTGTTTTTATCATGAATAATAATAATAATAATAATAATAATAATAATAATAATAATAATAATAATAATAATAATAATAATAATAAAAATGACTTTCCGCTTCATGACCCAAGACCCAGCGTTCTAATCTAAAATGCATTAGGAAAAGAGGCAAAGGATGCAGATCAGCATGGTATGAGAGAGAGAAAACGAAAGAGAGAAACAGAGAGAGAGAGAGATAGAATGAGAAAAAAGATCCCAAATGTATTGTTTGTTACTGATTTAAGCGGGCAGTAACAGCTCAGGGGAAAGCTTGCCCCCATATTGGTTTAACGGAAGAAGACGCAGCGTCTCTTCCACTGGATGAAACGCAAACCAACTGAAGCTAAAACGTACAAAAAAAACGGGGTTGAATGTGCCGTAATTGCAGCTATATGGTTTTATTGTTTATGGTCAAAGACAAGGTCGGTGTAGACCCACGCGTCTGGCACACACGCGTGAAAGCGAGCAGGCACGCGGACAAGACTTCAACACAAGGCACATCTTCCCACTCACTGCTGAAGCAGGCAGCCATATTGTCTTCTTCATGTTCTTTACCCACGCAAAAAAACATTAGAAATGCGTCGTGCGACCTTTCTGGGTAAAGGCGGGGGTTGGGGGGGGGGGATCGTATTTATTATATTTTTTTATGAGCTACGCAATTTTAATGCCGAGTCTAATTCAACATAAGAAAAAGCCTGACATATTAACTTAGTTTCTTATGAGCGTCGCTTCTTCAGAATGAACAAAATCACCTTAAACATAAAACAGAAAAAGGCTTTCTAACTTTAAGTTTGTTTAAAGCCTGATTTAAATAGCTAGCATGTAAAAGCCATGTCTGTGTTGACTTACTCTATTAGTAGAAGGCAGCAGCGATTTTTAGAAGAACAAACATATGTGTAGGCTGTTTTGTGGATTTGCCTGCAAATATTCCCGCTAAAAAAAAAACAACGAATTAATTAAAACGAATTAATTAAATAATGAAAAATAATCCAACGATCAAAACCCGACTGTGGATTTCAGTGTAAATACATTCCATCTCCATAGATCGGAACCTTAGCAGCCCTCCGCTATAAAACACCGCAGAGTCGTTTAACATTAAGGTTTATTTTTATAATAATTGCTCGGAGCCAAAAAAAAAAACGGTGTTAATTTGAAATGAAGTGAAAAGCAAAAAAAAAACATAAGAGCCATGAAAGCAGTTCGGTTTAAAAAAAAAAAAAAAAAAACCCGGCAATGAGCAGAGCACGGATTCTTTTCAAACAGCCAAACATAAATCAGAGGACCGCCTCGGCCTCATAAATCTACAGCAGCTCAACGTTAACGAGCGAAAGATTTAAGTGTGGGGAAAATAATGTTAACAAAACATGTTAACATGTGTTTAAATCAGCCTTAACGAGCCCGGTTCTTTACACACCTAATATAGTTATTTACTATCATAAATAATAAACAAAAATAGGATATTATTATTATTATTATTATTATTATTATTATTATTATTATTATTATTATTATTATTATTTAACACATAGCCTATTGCCTTATCTTTTACAGAGCGATGATATCCAGTCTCGTGCTCCATGCATGCGCCAGGTACTTCCCCGGTTCTTCCTCGCGCGGAGATGATTACCCGTTCGGAAATAAATCAATAAGAAGCCTCGTGCTAATTTATAATCGTCTGCGCGAGGGCAGTGATTCAAAGCGCGTGAAAAATGAGCGACTGAAACCGTATCCAGAGCCCGCGAGCTGCGCTTTTTTTCCTCTCTTTTTTTTTTACTTCTTCTTCTCTTCAACCGGGCCGGAGAGCAGCGTGCACGAGAGCGATAAGATAGACCGAGTTGCTGAGCCGGAAATGTTTCCACGAGGAGCCCTTCTCTTTCTTTTATCAACTAAAAATAACGCTTTGCTCCTTGTGTAATTGAACTTCTCTCTCTGTCTCTCTCTCTCTCTCTCTCTCTCTCTCTCATTCTCTCTCTCTCTCTCTCTCTCTCTCTCTCTCTCTCTTTCTTTCTCTCTCTCTCTCTCTTTCGTCGCCCTCTTCCTTGTTTTATCTTTCTCCCTGTCGGTGCGTGTGCATGTGCGCGTGTGGCAGTAAAAGCATGTCTATACGCGTGGGAAGATAACAAATAAGACACAAAGAGAGAGCAAAGCCAAGTGTGTCGGTTTTAAAATAAATTGAATTTGTATATTTAAACCAATAAATGATCGTATCAATACCGGCAGCGCCTTAAAAAAATGCTCACAAATATAGAATTAGAGTCCAGAACATGTCCAGGATGTCCAGAAATGTCCCAAAACCCCCTCTGTGACAGGCTGACAAGATACAGACCAAATCCACATCACTTGGCTATTTTTCATTCTTATTTTCTCCTTATACTGCGTTTCCTGTGTGAATGTGAGCAATTGTCAAATAATTACACAACCTCCGTGACATCTGTGTTAGGTTAAGTTTTGGTGGTCATGGGGAAGCGATGACCTCTCGGATTCATGTCCAAATGATTTTGTTTTTTAGTTTTATTGGTGTTTTTAGGCCGTTGTCATATATTTACAGACAACCTCTGAAAACTAGCTGAAAGCGCTGTAGTTAGATTTGGTTTACGTCAGTGACGTGTTTTTGAGCATGGTTTTCGTGTATAGTCTACAGTAAGAATAAAACATGGTTTTAACTGTAATTTGCCAACATGTGAAAGGCCTGTAGGCCAGATTCTGTGTAAACAACCCAAACAGCGGAAACAGTTCTGTGTGTGGACTCTCAGGTCAAATCACAGCGGAATTTGTGCTCTTCCTCCCCTCTCAATCTCCTTCTCCCTCTTCCTCTCCTCTGATCGCTCTCAGTTTGAAGCCATGTAATAACCAACATCTGGCCCGCGCGCAACCAGGGACAGACAGGCAGGTCACGCTGAACCTAGCTAACCCCCTGGCGCACCTCAACCACACTCCCCTATTGGACAGGAACAAGAACCAGAACCCCCCCACCCACCCCACCCCACCCCCTCTCCCTGACTCCCTAGGTTCTCGCGGCCTGTGTAGCTGTCAGTCCGCAGGCCGGTTCAGGAACAGTTCACGGTGTCAATCTGTCCATCCAGCAAAAGAGAGGAGGGTAGAAGCAGGTTAATGTCAATATGATAGTCTTCACTGTTTCTTAGATAATCAATGAACCACAGAGAGACAAATCTACAACATGTTGGTCCACAAGGGTTACAGGTCAGCTAACGGCTACTAGTGAGCAAATCAACAACAACACAGCATCAGTGTGTGTTTGTTTGAATGTCTGACCAAAAGGAACCAAAAGGAACCACAAGACACTGAAGGACACAGAGGTCTCTGCTCCTATATGTTTTAAGTGTATTGAGAAGAAGATAAACAAGAAGAGGAAAGAAAGAGGTATCGAAGGATAAAGACAGAGGAGGAGAGCCCAGGGAATAAGGCGTCACGCTCAGGCCAGAAAAGCTCTGACAGAACAAACCGGTTTCTTTTGGAGGCTCGTTCAGCTTACCGCAGGCCCACCGGAGCTCGCGCTGTATCAACCGGTAGATCAGACTACCCGGTGTGTGTGAGGAGAAGGCTTCAGGAAAAGAAAAAGCGCGAGCCCTGGCCGTAGTGCTGGCCAGGCACGCACCGGCCCGCTATACGGGGAATTCTGCAGCACAGGCGGAGGGGGGGTGGGCGCGCGCACGCGGTGTGCTTTTTAGGGTAAAGTAGCACCGCGAGCCCCAGACTGAGCAGTCCCCGTCAGCCTGTGTGCTGTAGGTAGGCACTGATTGTTGCAGATTTATGACGGAGGCGCTCAAGATTTATGGCTTTTCCCAAAGCGGGTATGCAAACACATGGCGTCTGCTTTACGTTATGTTATAACAGCGCTGAGATGGATATAGACGTATTGTAACAACAGGCAATAGTACGTTTTAAACGCCGTTTTTAGTTGACTTAAATGCATGTCCTTGTGTTATTTAGTTTTATTTTGGACCCGAATACACGTTAGATTAAAAAAAAAACCAAGCTGTCGGACCGCCAGGGCTCAATCACGCACTCGCAATCACTGAAGAAAATACGTCCAAGATTTTCCAAGAAGGGTCTTTTGTGGTCTTCTTTACTCCAACCGGTGTGTCCCGTCCGTGTCCTAAACACACTGCTTCCAGGGGGGGACAAAAACAGAACGGCGGGAGGAGATCCAGGAGGAGAGACACGCCGAGAGAGAGCAGGTAAGGTCTGCTGGGATGCTTCTTGCTCAGTGTCCCGGTGTGTGTTCCCGAGGCGTCCCCATCCCACGCGCTCCGCCGCTCGACATGTCATTAATTATCTGTTGTGTGACCGTGGTCTCTCTCTCGAGCTGGCAAAGGCATCCGCGGGGTGTGCCCGCGTGCAAGCTCTGTTGCTTGCCAAAAACTTTTTTCTCCCCCCCTTGTATGTGTGCGTGTGCGTGTGTGCGTGTGTGTGTGTGTGTGTGTGTGTGTGTGTGTGTGTGTGTGTGTGTGTGTGTGTGTGTGTGTGTGTGTGTGAGAGAGAGAATGCAGCTGCAGACAGATGCCTCAGAATAGGTAACAGACAAGAGGAGAAAAAGACGGCTCGCATTCTCTACCTCTGTCTCTCATCTCGTCTCCTTCATTTCAAAGGAAGTTTACTACTCGCAGTTTAAAGTGCAGTTTGGACACAGCGAGGTGTGCATCTGGTATGTGTGTGCGTGCGTGACACAGAGAAAATGAGTCGTAGTGAATAGGGACCTGACGTCTAGGTGTAAAGAAAGAAGACGCATGTTGGCCACGCTGTGATTTATGATAGTGTGAAAAGATTGCTTACTCAAGAAGTCGCACCCCCCCCCCCCTCCTCTCTCTTTATTCTCTCCTTCCCTCTCTGTGTTATCCACAAATCCTCATGTCCTTCCCTGCACCCCTCCACCACCCCCCACCCCCCCACCCTACAACACACACAACAAATCCACAAAAAGGCTCCTACAAAAAACAGAATTTGTCCTCTTACCACATCTAAGCAGGAGCAGACATAATAGTTATAAATACATGTGTAGTTACAACCAGATCAATTTGAATTATTACAAACAAAGTCGATTTCATAACGACCCAATGAGCCCATATTGTGTCATTGTTATACCAGGCAGATGTAAGAGTTAACTCACATTCTGTTCACAGAGATCTGAACAATATGAAACCACCATAAGCAAAAGAGGAATGCAATCCAATTATTCACGGGCTGAACTGAAGAATTTATATCCATAACTATATGAAATATACGTGCTGCAAATATGCCAGCAGCTCTAAATTCTCTTGATCTCTTTGTTATGAGAGGACAAGATTTCCCCCAAATGACTTGATTCATTTGTTGATGTACTGACCTGTACTATTTAAAGTATAATCAGATTATATGAACTAAATGTTTTCTCTTTTTTCCAACATAACAAAGCATCCGATCTGTTAAGAAAGTGCACATTACTGTACTGCCACAGCATCTACCAAACAGAACGTAAGCAACTATTATGGGATGTTGGACATTTTTAGTAGCATGAAGGGCAAATAACTGAAAGAAGCAGGCCCACATGAAACATACCACTTGATTCCTTGTAAAGGAGGTGAGACATAATACATCTGTTATTAGATATAACTTAATGATGTTTATTATCAACAAGTGTTATATGGGAGTGATGTCTTATTATGACACAAATGCCTTCTGTTTTCATGTAAATAGTGATTAAATTGAAAGAATATGTGAGAAAAGAAGCAGGTGCTTAGGCTGACATAGTATAATGTAGACAGTATTTTTTTGTATATGTGGTATATCTGTCAACCTGGAGAAGGAGGCATGAGATTTTTAGTATAAAATAAAAGTAGTCGTGTATTTTTGCACCTGATCAAATGTAAATTTACAGCTTTTAAAAGTCCACATCTCCCAAAATACAGTCCACATGACCTCTTTGTCTTATATAGTCACTACTGCCCTGTCTCCAAGCCCAGTTTGACCAAAATGACTTACTCCAAAGCCACATTTATACGTTTGACTTAGGATGGGACAACCCAATGACATCCAGTGGTTTTCTTTTCTATTCCATAGCAGCCAAACTCTTCAGCTAAGACGTGATTTACAACGCTATATCGTATATTATGTCTTGTCATGGCTTTCCAGATAAATACAATAACCCTAATCTGTCACAAGATTATTACAAGGACAATATATAAAAATATTCCTTTTGGTTTTTTTTGGTTGTGAAATGCTCTATAATCACTCTTTGTTTGAACTGTTCGCCAGTTATGGTTACAATCTGTGATTAGGGAGTCTTGAGTCGCCGTTGCTTCATTTTAGGGGCTCACAAGACAAAAAAAAAAAAGAAGAAAAAAAAGTTGAGAACAACTGCTCCACATGTACGTCATCTCCAGTAATAGCCGGACAGCCTGGTTAACCTTGGCGGTTTTTGCTCACTTCCGGGTACAAAGACTTTAAACTCATGAAAAACCCACAGCGACTCCAACACGGCCGTGATTTAATTGATTTTTTCATACATCACTGACAAACTATGGGCAAAACACCAATCAGAGTATTATAGTGGGTGCAAGCGCGCCTAATACTGTCGCAGTGTATAAAGCCTGACAGGTCTGGCCTGGATCCATACAGCTGCTTTCTCCTGCTGTAACAGGCTTAATAGCAGGACTGTCTGCTGCTGGGCCAAGTGGCCTGATTATATTACAATCACTGGCTTCTTCTTTCTGATCCGTGTGTCATAAGAGGAGCATGTTGTTAGGAAATGGATACAACCCCCTGTTGTATCGGCGCAGGTTGTTCAACACTCAGAGTAATGAGGCCTCAAAGCAATGTAATCACAACTTAGCAAAATCCATTTTTAAGGCATTGCCAAACCACAAATGACAACAGATACATATCACTGAGTGCTGAGGTCCCTGCTAGACTGACACTCCTCTGTAGGAAGTGCTCTTTTTTTTTTTTTTTTTTTTTAACCAAAATGCAGCCACAGTGGCTGCTCAGGCTTAATTCTAACATCTATCTTTGGTCAGACAAGTGGATACACAATGAGAACATGGACAGAGTGGCTTCCATGTAAGGGACAGCCAAAACCTACAACCGCCTCGCTCTAATCCTCAGTAGCACACAGGAGCTGATGTTACACGAGTCTACGCAACTATTCTAACAACAGTGTGAGTGTTACTCTCTGAAGGCCTGACTCAGACCACCTATCCAGTCATTAGAGTAAACAGAGACTGTGCATTTAACTGGAGGACTTGCAGTAATTTCACACATGGTGACATTTGTTGTGACGGAAGCCTCATCCAAGAGCATCGTGGCACAGTTACCCACCGTCATCTTATGCAACCGCAACCCTTCACTGTACCAACCCTTCACTGTACCTTCACCACCAGCATAACCTTCAACAATCATCATCAGTCAATCAACTTTTATTTTAACACTGGTGTTCTGCCAGAAAGGTAACCTGTCCTCTACACAAACCTTTCCATTCGTGACTACTGCCTGACACTCTGAACACACACACACACACACACACACACACACGAGCAGTCACATCCATCCCAGTTCCTTCCATCCCTGACAGACTTGGTGAGCTTGGCACTTTTCATGGCCCAGGAGTAGAAAAGGGCAATTTGACCCCCCCCTGCCTCCCTCTTAACCCACAAACACACCCATTCTCTCTCTCTCTCTCTCTCTCTCTCTGTCCTGATGTCAGGGCTTTCTTTGAGTTCGAGGTTAAAGATTAGCATCTCTGATAAAGATTAACTCTGTGTCAAAGGAAGGCGCTGATGGCATGAGTTTCTGCTGCAGGACTGCCGGCGACACAGGGGTGAACACTTCAGGGCGAAAAAGCCTGCAGCAGGAGAGGGAGGTTAGGAGCCGGGGTAGAGTCTCAATGGATAACAGAAGGTAGAATATAAGACCAGATAACATAACGTAATGCAGAAGGGCCACCTCCCCCTCTCTTGTTGATCTATCGAGGTCTAAATCTTGCTCCGATTATCGTTCAATTCGCACGTGATCCCCGAAAAGCTCGTCCGAGACCACGAATCAGAGGAGAAAACGCTCAGGGTTTTTTGAGCAGAGGGTTCAAAAAAGGTCTTTTGTGCACAGGATGAGCGTAATGCTTCAGTTATGTGTCCGCAGCCAGGAGCAACAGACTTCTCATAAGTAGAGGAGTTGTTCATATTTCATGAGGCTGAATGAAAATAAAAAAGGGTTGATGCAAATCATAACAGCAGAAGAGGCTATTTTCTGCCAACTTATTGGATGTTCAACACATGTAAAAGTGTGAGATGCAAACAGAGGAATGGTGGAGTTGGAGTCTTTAGGAACGCGGTGGTACACACCCATAGAAGTTATGTAATTTAGGTCTCGGTTGTGAAATGAACAGCCTTAATTTTGTACTCTCGGGGACAGACGGCTCAGTGTTTGTCATGAATGCATGTTGCTTAATTCGACAAAACTTTCTCAACATTAAGAAATTAAATATGCAGACAGGCCACGTCAACATTTTCCATGAGTAAATACTTAAGTATACTCACTAAGCTGCTAGTGCACTTTCTTTTTTTCTCCCCCCTTGAGGTTGATTATAGCATCAGGTTCATTGTTGTTCTATTTGATTTGATTAGAATTGTACTGAGTATGGGAGACAGTGAGTAGGCAACAAACCAAAAGTCCTTTGTTTAATTAAACACACTGCAAGACAGATGTCTCTCTCGGTTTCTTTTCTGTGGTGCATATGCCCTGTTTAAAGAAAAAACAACAAAAAAAACCCGGTGTTGAAACGTGTGTGTCATCCACCTCGGAGTAAAGGAGTGGAGGAGATGAAATGAGCTGCAGTGTGAGGTTTGTCGTCACTTGTCCATTTGGTTTTTGTCTGCGTTGGTGGTGTCTGTGTTGGTGATGATGCCGCACGGCCGTTCAACCTCATTACACTTCAAGGAAATCTTCATCAATGGACTTGATGAAAAGTAAGGGAAGGAGGGGGGGAAAAAAAAGGTATAGATATTGACGACTAATCTTCAGGGGAAGCTGATGTTGAAGGGAGTGGGTGCACCAGAGGCCCCCGAAAAGGTCAAAAGTCATAAAGAGAATAATGCAAAAAGTGAAGGAAAGACAGGTATTTCTTTTATTTTTTTGTCTTTTGGATACATGAAAGGTATGAAAAAAGAATTGCTGAAATTTAAAGCATGTGTGCTGTTTGGAGCTAAGTGGTCTTTCAAAAGTCAGCATGTGGACTTTATAGCGTTCTGGTTCGTCTGTTCGTTGAGTTGTTTGTTTGTCGGTTACTTTTGTTTATAAAATGTAAACACGTGAATTTATGAGGCCGAAACGTGTCAGCGAGTACACTGCAGGTTATTCACAGGTTGTTTTTTTTTTTTTTTTTAAATCATGACATGATGGCCATTGAAGTGAAGCCAAAAGAGGGAGTTGAGCTTCTGGAGGTGGGATGGGAGGGTGAGGGGGTGTTGGTGGGGGGGGGGGGGGGGGGGGGGGGGGGGGGGGGGGGGGGGGGGGGGCTAAAAACAAACAGCTAGAGTGATAAATCCTCCCTAACGAAATGAAATTTTTGACCGCAGAAATCACTTGGAAAGAATGTTAATGGCCAGCAAAAAAAAAAAAAAAAAAAAAAAAAAAAGGTTCAATGATGTTGCAGTAAATGACGTCATATGTAGAAATGGGATACACGTGAAGGGAGGTGTTTCACAGATAGGTTGTTTGAGGCCACCTTACTTAGTGTTTGTTGTAAGTATGCACCAACCCCCCTAACCCCCCCCCCCCCCCCCCCCACCACCACTACCAACCCCTGCAGAAACCTGATAGACCTATGACACCATTTTCCATCCAGCCATGTTCACCCTGACTGCATTTCAATCAGTACATAGTGTAGCCTGAGCTGTAGACACAATGTTCAAGTCAACAGTCTTGTTTGATACGTTGTAATAATTACGGAAACAACATTAATGGCCTGTGATGCATTTATTATTATTATTATTATTATTATTATTATTATTATTATTATCTTGTAACAATAATGTACATGGTTTCTCAACATATCACAGTTATAATTTAGTTACTTTTATGGTTGTGTTAGCAGTTGGAGTCAACAACAAAAAGAAACCACATGATTTCATAATGAGGGTTACTTTATCTCCTGTAAATCCTCTTCAAGTTAAAAGCTTACAG
>NW_026910655.1:0-12921 GCF_963691925.1 Scomber scombrus
GGAATTAGGGAAGGAAGGAAGGAAGGAAGGAAGGAAAGGAGGGAGGAATTAGGGAAGGAAGGAAAGAAGGAAGGAAGGAAGGAAGGAGGAAGGAAGGAAGGGTCAGATCCATTTTTACACTGTATTTGTTTATATTTTGTCTCCATTATAAATCAGCTGACTGATCTTTGAGAAGCTCCTGTTAGAAATGTTCTCTACTGATGAACCGACAAGCATCACTGAAGAAACCTTTGAAATGTGATTCTCAGGAAACATCAGACTCTAACGACGGTACTTCCTGCAGTCAGGCTGTTGTTGCTCTGCTGTCACTGCTGGGAGACGTTAAAGCTTTAAAACATCTACAGACTCACAAAGTAAATCATCACTAATGACCCGATAAGAGACGCTACTGAGACACTATCAGAGGCACAGCTCTGTACTCTATGCTGCTTCCTGTCTTCTTCCTCTCCCTCTCTCTCTCTTCCTCTTCCTCCCTCTCTCTCTCTTCCTCTTCCTCTCTCTCTTCCTCTTCCTCACTCTCTCTTCCTCTTCCTTTCTCTCTCCCTCTTCCTCTCTCTCTCTTTCTCTCTTCCTCTTCATCCTCTCCCTCTCTCTCTTCCTCTCTCTCTTCCTCACTCTCTCTTCCTCTTCCTCTCTCTCTCTCTCTCTCTCTCTCTCTCTGTCTCTGTCTCTGTCTCTGTCTCTGTCCCTCTCTCTCTCCTTCTCTCGCTCTGTCTCTCTCTTCTCTCTCTCTCTCTCTCTCTCTTCCTCTTCCTCTCTCTCTTCCTCTTCCTTTCTCTCTCTTCCTCTTCCTCTCTCTCTTCCTCTTCCTCACTCTCTCTTCCTCTCTCTCTCTTCCTCTTCCTCTCTCTCTTCCTCTTCCTCTCTCTCTTCCTCTTCCTCACTCTCTTCCTCTTCCTCTCTCTCTTCCTCTTCCTCTCTCTCTTCCTCTTCCTCTCTCTCTTCCTCTTCCTCTCTCTCTTCCTCTTCCTCTCTGTCTCTGTCTCTGTCCCTCTCTCTCTCTCCCTCTCTCTCTCTCTTCCTCTTCCTCTCTCTCTTCCTCTTCCTCACTCTCTCTTCCTCACTCTTCCTCACTCTCTCTTCCTCTTCCTTTCTCTCTCCCTCTTCCTCTCTCTCTCTTTCTCTCTTCCTCTTCATCCTCTCTCTCTTCCTCTCTCTCTCTCTCTTCCTCACTCTCTCTTCCTCTTCCTCTCTCTCTTCCTCTCTCTCTCTCTGTCTCTGTCCCTCTCTCTCTCCCTCTTCCTCTCTCTCTCTCTCTCTCTCTCTCTCTCTCTCTCTCTCTCTCTCTCTCTCTCTCTCTCTCTCTCTCTCTCTCTCTCTCTCTCTCTCTCTCTCTCTCTCTCTCTCTCTCTCTCTCTCTCTCTCTCTCTCTCTCTCTCTCTCTCTCTCAGCTGGTGGTCCTGGATCTAAGCCATGCATCTCAGTGGTAGTGAAGTGTAATCTGGTATATTATGGACTATTCTTCTCTCTGAGGGCAGATCTGAGGCAGCAGCTGCTTCGTCCTGATAAATAAAAACCTCTCAGAAAGGAGAGCTGGGATTTCCTCTCATACCTGCAGAGGATCAGTGTTTCCTCTGTTTCTATAGCAGAGACATGTGGTCCATTTAGAGCTCAGCAGGTCCTGCTGATTCTCCTCTGAAGGATTTCCTATATATACTGTTTATATATATACTGTTTATATATATACTGTTTATATTTATACTGTTTATATTTATACTGTTTATATATATACTGTTTATATATATACTGTTTATATATATACTGTTTATATATATATACTGTTTATATATACTGTTTATATATATACTGTTTATATATATACTGTTTATATATATACTGTTTATATATATACTGTTTATATATTGCTGTGAAAGTATTAACCCCCTTTAGGAACTTCTTCTGTTTCTGCTTTTATGTTTCAGATCATCAAAGAAACTTTAATTTAAGCTTCGTGTCAAATTGACCCTGTCTGTTTTGACTGTTTCTTTCCTCCCTTCGTTCCTTCGTTCGTTCCTTCCTTCCTTCCTTCCTTCCTTCCTTCCTTCCTTCCTTCCTTCCTTCCTTCCTTCCTTCCTTCCTTCCTTCCTTCCTTCTGTCTGTCCTCCCTCCCTCCTTCTCTCTTTCTTTCCTTCCTCTCTCTTTCCTTCCTTCCTGCTTTCCTTCCTCCATACCCCTTCCTTCCTTCCTTCCTTCTGTCCTTCCTTTCCTTACTCCCTCCCATCCTTCCTTCCTTCCTTCCTTCCTTCCTTCCTTCCTTCCATCCTTCCTTCCTTCCTCCCTTCCTTCCTTCCTTCCTTCCTCCCTTCCTTCTTGACACACACACACATGATCAGTATGTGTGTGTGTGTGTGTGTGTGTGTGTGTGTGTGTGTGTGTGTGTGTGTGTGTGTGTGTGTTGATAACAAGCTCACATCCCTCATACTTCAGGTCCTCATCAGGGAAATATAAATATAAATATAAATATAAATATAAATATAAATATAAATATAAATATAAATATAAATATACACAGGGAGTTATTGGAGGCGTTTGTCCTCTGAGACGTTACTGTCATTAATCTCCATTAATAAGACATGTGCACACTGTTCAGTTGATGCTGTGTCGTCTCTGTGGACTCATGCACTCATTTACACACACACACACACACACACACACACACACACACACACACACACACACACACACACACACACACACACACACACACACACACACACACACACACACTCATTGGCTTTATTGATTAAAACCAAGCTGCTGACAAACAGTCCTGTTCATTTTTGACAGAGGGCAGAAAGTGATGGAGGACATTTGAATAAAATGTCCGAACTGAGCGGCAGCATCTCATATTTCCCTGGAGTCTGAAGAGGAGGAGGAGGGGGAGGGGGAGGAAGAGGAGGAGTAGGAGGAGGAAGAGGAGGAGGAGGAGGAGGAGGAGGAGGAAGAGAAATATCACATTTTTCCCTCTTTTCTGTAAAAATGAGGACAGCTGCTCCATCAGGGCAGGAAATAATGGGGTGTCACAGCTCTTACCCCCCCTCCCCCTCCCCCTCCCCCTCCTCCTCCTCCTCCTCCTCCTCCTCCTCCTCCTCTCATTACTGCAGAGACTTCCCATAATCAGCCTGCAGGTGTGTCACAGGTGAGCTTCATGATTTAAACAGCAGAACATCTGAATCTGTTCATTTTCAGCCAGGAAATCGATTCATAAAATATCAACAAGCGACTCACAGTGATGAGTTTTTGCTTCTATTTTAAGGAAAAATGAAAAGAAGCATTTAATCAACTTTCTTAACAACTAATTTCTGATATATGTGCACATTTCAGGCACTTTTATCAAGTTCCAACTCTGAACTTTGCCTCTCTGAACAGGAACAAGATTGTTTCCCAAAGCTGAGGAGAACCAAAGCATTCAAGAGAGACACAAGCAAAGATTATTGATGTGCTAAACATTTCCGTACTTCCACCTGGTGTCAAAGCAGAACTTTAGAAGCTGTTAAACAACAACGTTCCTGATGAAGTTTCTTCTGCATCGTGGAGAACAGCGAGCATCTGTATAACCAGTGTTACGTGCCGTAGTGTGCTTGGTTTCCCTTTTCTCTCGACGGTTAGATCCCTCCATTCAGCAGCGCGGGGGTTGTGGCTGTGTGTGTGTGTGCATGTGTGTGTGTCTGTGTGCGTGTGCATGACCAGGACAGTGCTTTCTGACCAGCAGTGTTGTCCAGTTGTTGTTAGTTTTTGAGTTTATTAGTCAGCTTCCCACGTTAAGGATATGTTTTAAGTTGATTAAATAAATCCCTGCCTTTGCATTCGAACTTAAAGCGATGGTTCGGCGTAATTTTGACCTAGTGTCATATGCACCATGATGTCTATCTAACAACCCGCTCCGCGAGATCCCGCACAGATCTCCAGATGTGTTGTGCGGGAATCTCGCGCGACCACACAAGATTTCAGTGATCACACGAGATTTTGACGATGTTTACACAGGTAGGGAGTTCCGGTCCTCTGAAATGAAGCCAAAGCTGCATTCTATCAAAAGGCCACCAGGGGGCGACCGTTTTGGTGTCAAAAGGACTTCCGTCTCTATACAAGTCAATGGAGAATTCACCAACTTCTCACTTGATTTCTAACCTCAGTAAACGTTTTCAAAATGTGTTTATGGTCTCCATCGCTAGTTTAAAGCCTTCTTCAATGCAGTATGATGTTCATTTGGGACATTTTGGCCTCCCTGATTTTATATGTGACGATAAAGCAGGGTATGCATTAGGGCGTGGCTACGTGGTGATTGACAGGTTGATTGGTTCACAGGTTCAGGAGGGCGCCTCATGCTCCTCCTGATGCCCATATAAGTAGAATCCCTGTTTTTATTTTTCCCAGCATGCACCTGAAATTTTCAAGATGGCGCTGCTCAGATCCGATAATATTGGCCTCCGAGCAGCAGTCCACAAACCAATGGGTGACGTCACGGATGTTACGTCCATTTTATATACAGTCTATGGTTATGACCAAGAAAACGAGCTGAAAACTGATCCAGCTCTGTATTACTGAGGTTGAGAACTTCAGACAGACCTCCTGTTTGTTTGCACAGTAAGGGAAGAAGCAGAGGACAACACACTGGGATATATGGCCAGATTCCAAACACAATGAACCTATTAAAACAATAAGACTGAATAACATATACATGCAGTTGTTGTGGACTGGGGTTTGGGGTTGTGTTATGGTGCTCCTTTTTTCTGTCTCTCCTGCAGGGCTGGCGGTGGTTCGGGGGCGGGGTTGACCTACTTATCACAGGAGCAGGGAACAGAGCAGAGCACACCTGGTTTCAATCTACAATCACCACCACTCCAGAAAAAGCCTGGTTCACCTCCACGCCCCTGCCAGATGATTCAGTTACCAAGCCACGGTAGAGCTATCAACAGCAGCAGTGATCTCTTTGTGTCTGACCTGATATTCACCTGCTTCTCTCTGTTTCCCCCCAGCCTGTGTCCTTGCTACCAGCCTCCAGCCTGCAGCCTCCAGTCCCCAGCCACCGCCGCCCGCTACGCCACCTGGAGTGGTCCGTTTTTTGTTCCCTTTTGCCCCAGGAGGGAGTCCAGTCCGATTCCCCTCTTCCAACTACTGCTATTGTCCAGCAGCACCCTCCGTTTGCAATAAACCTGTGTTTTGAACAGTTCCCCTGCCTCTCCTGCCTCTTGGGTCCACCTTGCTTAATCCGCAACAGAATCATCTGGCCATCATGGACCCGGCGGAGACAGACAACATCAAGCGAGCCCTCGCCGACCAGGGCGCTCTGGTGACCAAACATGAAACCACTCTTCGGCAGGTTGTAGACAACTTGCAGCAATTAGCCACAGGCATCACAGACCTTGGAGGGAGGATGGACGCCATCACAGGTCAACTCACCGCTCTTGCCCATGCTCCCCCTCCTCCACCTGCACCAGTCCCACCACCTGCCGTGGCTCCGATGGTCGCACCCCGAGAACCCTTCATCCCCACACCTGCCAGGTATTCCGGTCACTTAGGGACTTGTTCTCAGTTTCTGCACCAGTGTTCACTAGTATTCCACCAACAGCCGGGCACATACGCCACAGATCAGGCAAAGATAGCCTTTATCATGAGCCTCCTGTTTGACCAAGCCTCAGCTTGGGCGCTTGCCACCTCCACTCATTCCCCAGAACTCACCACAGATTATGATGAATTCACGCAGGAGATGAGAAAGGTTTTTGACCATCCTGTTAGAGGGAAGGAGGCAGTTGGTCGAATGCTGAGGTTAAGACAGGGCACCCAATCAGCTTCACAGTATGCACTTGAGTTTCGCATTCTGGCCGCCGAGAGCGGCTGGAATGACACCGCCCTGCAGGCGATTTTCCTTAAGGGGATATCAGAGGAGTTAAAAGATGAGTTGGCTCCCAGAGATGACCCTGATAGCTTAGAGGCCTTGATTGACTTAACCATCAGGTTGGACAACAGGATGCGAGAGCGACACAGGGAAAGATCCCAG
Organism: Scomber scombrus; assembly: GCF_963691925.1. NCBI lineage: Eukaryota > Metazoa > Chordata > Actinopteri > Scombriformes > Scombridae > Scomber > Scomber scombrus. The sequence goes on from NW_026910655.1 coordinate 5,999, forward strand.
GGACAAAGGCCTCGTTCCCTCTCTTCTGCCCCAGCCACCCCAGTGGCATTCGCCCCTTCCACCATTACCTCATCATCTAGCAGCCCCACAGCAGACATGGGCCCTCCTGCCCCCACAGCGGGGGAGCCCATGCAGTTGGGGCAAGCCAGGCTGTCTCCTGAAGAGAGGCAGCGTTGTTTCGTCAACCGGCTCTGCATTTACTGTGGCCAGAAGGGACATTATCGGCCACAGTGTCCAGAGGCGCCAAAAGGACAGGCTCGTCAGCAGGAAGGAGGACGCTGGTGAGCCGTACATCCATGACTTCCTCCTCAAACCGTGTCCAACTGTCAGGTATGATACACCAGACACAACGCACGCTCCCTGTTGTGGTTTTGATTGACTCTGGGGCTGACGATAATTTCATAGACATTAACTTTGTACGGGAACATAATCTCTCGGTTTGTCAGCTAGATCAACCCAAAAGAGTTGTGGCAATAAACGGACACCCCATTGACAGCGTCACACACAAGACCCAGCCAATTAAACTCACCCTGTCAGGTAACCATCACGAGCAGGCAGAGCTATTTGTCATATCCTCCCCTTTGAACCCCATTGTTCTTGGGTTACCATGGCTACAAACCCACAACCCACACATAGACTGGGCAATGGCCTCCATTCGCAACTGGAGTGATCACTGTCACCGACATTGTCTCTTTTCGGCCATCCCCAAACCCTCTGCCAAATTGCCTGCACCCCCCGAAGACATAGATTTGACTAATGTTCCCCGAGGATATCATGAGCTGAAGGATGCATTTAGTAAAGACCGGGCGCTCACCCTGCCACCACACCGACCATACGACTGTGCTATCGATCTACTCCCTGGCTCCTCGCTTCCCACCCAACGACTATACAACCTCTCCAAACCCGAGAAAGAAACCATGGAAACGTACATAAATGACTCAGTGGCAGCAGGTGTCATTCGTCCCTCCTCTTCCCCTGTGGGAGCTGGTTTCTTCTTTGTAGCAAAGAAAGACAAAACACTGCGGCCCTGCATCGATTACACTGGTCTTAATGCTATCACGGTCAAAAACAAGTACCCCCTTCCACTGCTTGATTCAGCCTTTACACCCCTTCATGACTCAGTCATTTTTACAAAGTTGGACTTGAGAAATGCCTACCACCTGATCAGAATTAAAGAAGGTGATGAATGGAAAACTGCATTCAACACACACTTGGGACATTTCGAATACCTGGTCATGCCCTTTGGTTTAACAAATGCTCCTGCTGTTTTCCAGGCCTTAGTTAACGACGTGCTCCGGGACATGCTGAACAGGTTTGTTTTTGTTTACCTGGATGATATTTTGATTTTTTCCCATAGTTATGCCGAGCATGTTGACCATGTAAAACAAGTTTTGAAAAGACTGCTCGAGAACAAGCTGTATGTAAAGGCAGAAAAGTGCCATTTTCATGCAACCTCCATTAGTTTTCTGGGGCACATAGTTGAAAAGGGGCAGCTCAAACCAGACCCAGAGAAAATCAGAGCCGTGGAACAGTGGCCTGCCCCAGCCACTCGCAAACAATTACAGAGGTTTCTGGGGTTTGCTAATTTTTATAGGCGGTTCATCCGGGACTACAACCGTCTTGCTGCTCCCCTCAGCCAGTTAACTTCAGTCAAGAAAACCTTTGAATGGTCAGCGGAAGCACAGGCATCCTTTGAACAGCTTAAAACAAAGTTCACTGCAGCCCCTGTGTTAATTCATCCAGATCCAGTCCTTCAGTTCATAGTTGAGGTTGATGCCTCGGATTGTGGGGTCGGGGCTGTTCTCTCCCAGCGCTCGCCTGCAGACCACAAACTTCACCCATGTGCTTTCTTCTCCAGACGCCTGTCTCCAGCAGAGAGAAACTATGACGTGGGGAACCGAGAGTTGCTTGCAGTGGTCTTGGCTCTCCAAGAGTGGCGGCACTGGTTGGAGGGGGCAGCCCAGCCATTCATTGTCTGGACGGATCATAAGAACCTGGCCTATCTCCGTTCTGCTCGCCGACTGAACTCACGCCAGGCCAGGTGGGCCCTCTTCTTAGGAAGGTTTGATTTCACTCTCTCCTATCGCCCAGGCTCGAGAAACACGAAGCCTGACGCCCTCTCCAGGCAGTTCACACCAGAGGAGGGGACTTTGGAGGAAACGATTCTACCACCATCCTGTGTCATCGGCGCGGCCAGATGGGAAATTGAGCAGAGTGTCCAAGAGGCTCAGCAGGAGGAAATGGTGCCAGAGGGGTGTCCACCTGGACGGCTTTATGTTCCCCGGTCGATGAGAAGCCCGGTGCTCCAATGGGGGCATGCATCCAAAGTAGCCTGTCACCCTGGAATTCACCGCACCCTCTTCCTACTACGACAGCGTTTCTGGTGGCCGACCATGACTGCAGACACAAGGGAGTTTGTCACCGCCTGTTCCGTTTGTGCTAGAAATAAGTCCTCCCACCGTGCACCAGCAGGCCTCCTCCAACCCTTGCCCATTCCCCATCGCCCCTGGTCACACATTGCAGTGGATTTTGTCACCGGCCTCCCCCCCTCAGAAGGTAATACCACCATCCTAACAATTGTTGACCGTTTCTCCAAATCTGTTCACTTTGTTCCACTTCCCAAGCTCCCTTCAGCGATGGAGACTTCTGACCTCCTGGTCCACATACTTGCCATGGGTGGAATACTCTCACAACTCCCTGGTCAGCTCAGCTACGGGTATGTCCCCCTTCATGGTCACTAACGGTTTTCAACCCCCCCTGTTCCCCAGTCAGGAGACAGAGGTCGCGGTCCCTTCTGTCCAGGCCCACTACGGCCGTGCTCGTCGTGTTTGGAGGGAGGCCCGGGCCGCTCTAGTCCGGACGACGGCCCGGAACCAGCGAATTGCTGATAGGCATCGTACCCCTGCCCCGGAGTACAAGGTGGGACAGCAGGTCTGGCTCGCCTCCAGGGACCTCCCTCTCCAGACAGAGTCTCGAAAGATGGCTCCCAGGTACATTGGCCCCTACGTCATCGAGCGCATCATTAACCCGAGCGCGGTCCGGCTGAGGCTCCCTGCGGCACTCAAGGTACATCCTGTTTTTCATGTGTCCCTGGTGAAGCCAGTGTCAGACAGTCCCCTGCATCCACCGTCTGACCCACCCCCCCCACCTCGCCTCATCGATGGCCACCCAGCGTTCACAGTTGACCACATCCGGGATGTTCGCAGGCGGGGCCGCGGCTACCAATTTTTGGTGGATTGGCAAGGGTACGGCCCTGAAGAGCGCTCTTGGGTTTCACGCTCCCTGATTCTGGATCCCAGTCTGTTGACAGACTTTTATCGTAGATACCCTGACAAGCCTGGTAGGACGCCAGGTGGCGTCCCTTAGTGGGGGGGTACTGTTGTGGACTGGGGTTTGGGGTTGTGTTATGGTGCTCCTTTTTTCTGTCTCTCCTGCAGGGCTGGCGGTGGTTCGGGGGCGGGGTTGACCTACTTATCACAGGAGCAGGGAACAGAGCAGAGCACACCTGGTTTCAATCTACAATCACCACCACTCCAGAAAAAGCCTGGTTCACCTCCACGCCCCTGCCAGATGATTCAGTTACCAAGCCACGGTAGAGCTATCAACAGCAGCAGTGATCTCTTTGTGTCTGACCTGATATTCACCTGCTTCTCTCTGTTTCCCCCCAGCCTGTGTCCTTGCTACCAGCCTCCAGCCTGCAGCCTCCAGTCCCCAGCCACCGCCGCCCGCTACGCCACCTGGAGTGGTCCGTTTTTTGTTCCCTTTTGCCCCAGGAGGGAGTCCAGTCCGATTCCCCTCTTCCAACTACTGCTATTGTCCAGCAGCACCCTCCGTTTGCAATAAACCTGTGTTTTGAACAGTTCCCCTGCCTCTCCTGCCTCTTGGGTCCACCTTGCTTAATCCCCAACAGCAGTAAAACTAATTAAATTCTGTCTTTAACAACAAGGTTCAACAATATCTGTCTATGTCTATTATATACAGTCTATGGTCATAACCATAGACTGTATATAAAATGGACGTAACATCCATGACGTCACCCATTGGTTTGTGGACTGCTGCTCGGAGGCCAATAGTATCGGATCTGAGCAGCGCCATCTTGAAAATTTCAGGTGCATGCTGGGAAAAATAAAAACAGGGATTCTACTTATATGGGCATCAGGAGGAGCATGAGGCGCCCTCCTGAACCTGTGAACCAATCAACCTGTCAATCACCACGTAGCCACGCCCTAATGCATACCCTGCTTTATCGTCACATATAAAATCAGGGAGGCCAAAATGTCCCAAATGAACATCATACTGCATTGAAGAAGGCTTTAAACTAGCGATTGAGACCATAAACACATTTTGAAAACGTTTACTGAGGTTAGAAATGAAACTTGTATAGAGACGGAAGTCCTTTTGACACCAAAACGGTCGCCCCCTGGTGGTCTTTTGATAGAATGCAGCTTTAAGTTACTTCTGCGTTGGCCTCATTTCAGAGGACCGGAACTCCCCGCCTGGTCATGACATAAGAGTCAGTTTGAGGTACTTGTACTTTACTACAGTACAGTTTTAGGTACTTGTACATATTTCTGCATAAAGGTAATTCCATCTTGGATTTGCTTTATATTCTATGTAAATAATGTCATTGTACCTGACAGCTACCTCCTTTAGTTTCTGAGAGGTCTTTATGTCACTACTTCAGGGATTGTTCTACACTATTAAACATCTTTAACTTGGCCTACAGTTGCATATTTGCCAAGTTATGGCTGCTGAAAGTTGTATTAAAAACATTCTGTGGTGCTTTTGAGCCCATGATATATTCACACTCAACCTCATCAGATATGAAATGTATGATACTCATATTATAGGGCTTAGCAACCAGGTACATGTCTGACATAAATCAACATTGCTGATTAATGAGGCATTAAAATAGAAAAGAAAAATGCATATTTCCCATGTAAAGGAAGGAAGGAAGGAAGGAAGGAAGGAAGGAAGAAATGAGGAAGGAAAGGAGTAAGGAGGGACGGAGTAAAAGAGGAAGGAAGTAAGGAGAGACGGAAGGAAGGAAGGAAGGGAGGAAAAGAGGAAGGAAGTAAGGAGAGAAGGGAGGAAGGAAGGGAAGAAAGAAGGAGAGATAGAAGGAAGGAAGGAAGGAAGGAAGGAAGGAAGGAAGGAAGGAAGGAAGGAAGGAAGGAAGGAAGGAAGGAAGGAAAGGAGTAAAGAGGGACGGAGGAAAAGCGGAAGGAAGTGAGGAAAGTAGTATGGAAGGAGGAGGGAGCAAAGAAAGAGGAGAGGAAGAAAGAAGGAAAAATTAAAGAAAGGAAGGAAAGAAGGAACAGTCAAAAGGAGGGTTAAATCCAATATACTGATTATATGCAGCTCTGCTTCCTCTATGATTTGAATCCAATATATTGATTAAATGCTTGGGGTCAAAGGTCAGCAGTTGCCTGGAGGAGGTTGACCTGAAGATGACCTCGGCTGCTCAGGTAGATCATCGTCCGTCTTCCTCCGTCCTCAGAGAAGCCTCATAAATCACCCGGAGCCCCGAGGCGAGCGCTAACGATCCTGACCAGCGGCGCCGTTTGTTGTCCACGCGTATCGATCGACAGCGCGAGGAGCCGCCGCCGCCGCCATCGCTCACTCTGACTTATTAACGGACAAATAATCATTGGTCTCACTTAACCGGAGCCGGGGGTCGTCTGCCGCTGCAGATAAACAGCAGCGAGAGGCTTTTTATTCTCTCCTCTAACGGATCATTTACAAGTCATCCTCTCACATAATGGCCCCGCTAATGAGCGGCGAGCTGCTCAACAATGAGCAGATGGAGGGGGAGGGGGAGGGGGGGGGGTCGGCCATGATGATGTTTACATGCAGACCAGCAGGACGACGAGCCGCTCACAGATTGTCTCTGCTCAGCCTGATGATTGCAGACACTATAAACCTTTATTTATTGCTCTATCCTCCTTTTCTGTCTTCCCCTCCTTCCCTCTTTCTTTGCTCCTTCCGTCCTTCTTTCCTCACTTCCTTCCTTCCATCCTTCCGTGCTTCCTTCCTTCCTTCCTCTCTTCCTTCCTCCTTCCTTCCTCCCTTACTTCTCTCCTTGCTTCCTTCCTCTTTTCCTCCTTACTCTTTCCTTCCGTCCTTCCTCCTTTCCTCCCTCCCTCCCTCCCTCCTTACTCCTTTCCTTCCTTCCTTCCTCCTTTCTTCCCTCCACCATCCTTCCTCCTTTCCTTCCTTCCATCCTTCCGTCCTTCCTCCTTTCCTCCTCCTCCCTCCTTACTCCTTTCCTTCCTTCTTTCCTTCCTTCATTCATTCCTTCCCTCCTTCCTCCCTCCTCCCTTCTTTCTTTCCTACCTTCCTTCCTCCCTTCCTCCTGTCCTTCCTTGACCTGAGGACAACAGGAGGGTTAATAAACTATAACCAGTGAGGTTTGGAGCCTCGAGGCCTTCACATTACACCTGTGTGAACTTTCTTCTCCTTTTATTGGGGAACATCAAAAGATGTAGGCAAACCTTGCAATGAATTTAAAATATTTAATTTCATTGAAATACAAACTAACACATCTCCTGCACCGAGAGAACATGAATCATTCCTAAAGGTGCATTTTTAAAAATCCTTATATAACAATATAGTGCAGTTTAAGCTCTCTGACTGCTCTGAGCTTCACATCTGGAGGAGTCTGGCTCTTGTTTCCTGCTCATGTTGCTCCTAAAAGAAAGATACGACTCGATATAATCACACCATATATGTTTATATACCAACATGCGACAAACATCCACAACTGGAAGCTAACAGCCTCATGTTGTAGTTAAACTATCGCTCTCTCTTCTCATGTTTTAACGCTAATGATTGTTTTATTATAACTCATTGTGTAAAGAAGAGAAACACTGTAGATAATAAACGTTGTCTCATCTCATCGTCTGCTGGTTTATTCTAGAAAT
>NW_026910656.1:0-10000 GCF_963691925.1 Scomber scombrus
GGAGACAGACTCACGTTGTTGGTTTTATCTTTTATGAGGTTTGTTGATGGTAATAAAAACAGCAGACTGCTCCTTTAAAGTCATCCTCAGTTTTAGAGTCGTCATTGTTGTTGTAACAAAAGCTCCCAGGGAGTCTGAGAGCGCAGTAAAACACACTGTAGACCTCCACTTCAGTCCTGAGACACTGTCAAGTGTTGGACTCCTTTGTTGGCTTCTTCTGGAGGGCAGAGGGGGAACAGCCAGGTCAAAGGTCAGGGGGCAAAGGGGCTGGACCATGACCGATTAGATAGCAGTGTTTACAAAGAGCCGGATGACTTAATGCAGCGCTGACAGACGGAGATCGTTCCTGACGTGATGTTAGACATGTTCTGTTGTTACGTATGAATGATGAGAAGAGTTTAACCCTTTGTAGGTCTGCGAAGCTTTCCCACTATATAGTTCTAGCTCGACTCGTCTCCATCAGGGATAGTACCTGGTACCTGCTGCTCCATCAGGGATAGTACCTGGTACCTGCTGCTCCATCAGGGATAGTACCTGGTACCTGCTGCTCCATCAGGGATAGTACCTGGTACCTGCTGCTCCATCAGGGATAGTACCTGGTACCTGCTGCTCCATCAGGGATAGTACCTGGTACCTGCTGCTCCATCAGGGATAGTACCTGGTACCTGCTGCTCCATCAGGGATAGTACCTGGTACCTGCTGTTCCATCAGGGATAGTACCTGGTACCTGCTCCTCCATCAGGGATAGTACCTGGTACCTGCTGCTCCATCAGGGATAGTACCTGGTACCTGCTGTTCCATCAGGGATAGTACCTGGTACCTGCTGCTCCATCAGGGATAGTACCTGGTACCTGCTGCTCCTCCATCAGGGATAGTACCTGGTACCTGCTGCTCTTCCATCAGGGATAGAACCTGGTACCTGCTGCTCCATCAGGGATAGTACCTGGTACCTGCTGCTTTTTTAGTATCTGCTCTGCCGAGGTTCCAAGCGAGCCGAGCCGATACTAAATGTGACGTCAACAGACTGCTGGCTGCTGATTGGTCAGAGAGTCACTGGAAGAGTCATGAGCATGACGTAGTAATAAGTAAAGATGGAAGAAAGGAAAATAAGACTAGAAGGAAACTGGGCCTGATTGGATCCCTTGGCGGCCGATGTCCCACACAAGAAAAAACTCACTAAAGCTGCTCGCCAATGTTTGCAATTTCGTACCGTTTTTTCTTCTTCTTCTTCCAATGAACCAACTCTCTACTGCCACCATCTGTTAGTTGGTGAAATGACGCTACAAAACAACAAAACTACCCAGTCAGTGTTTCCACGTTTACACACTCTGTAGACCGACTGGGAAAAGCTCTGTTTCCAGGGGAGGAAGAAGAAGAAGAAGAAGAAGAAGAAGAAGAAGAAGAAGAAGAAGAAGAAGAAGAAGAAGAAGAAGAAGAAGAAGAAGAAGATGATGTATTTATCAGTTAGTTCGTGTATTTAAAAATATATCCTGTTTGTATACCGAACCCTCATTTTTGTCCTCTGGTTGTTGATTTTCTTCGACATCTTTAGTAAGTATTTGTAGATGGGTTTATATCAGGCATCACACGTCTGTCTGGGAGTTTCATTCCTGCTATGAGAGTCTGAAAAGTGACGGGACTTCTCTGGTTGTTGCAGTGTTTCACTCCCGGCTCAAACCCTGTGATATGTTTGGGGAGCAACATTAGCATGTCTGAGCTGTAATTGGTGCTTTTCCTCAGTGTGTGTGTGTGTGTGTGTGTGTGTGTGTGTCGCGGGCTAATAGCCTCCACAGGGACTGTAGATCTCAGGCGGAGGATAACGTTTTTCATTATTCATCGGTGCTGGTGGAACGATACAGCTCAGACGAAAATCCACCTCCTGCAGCAGCGCTAATCATATCTAAACATAACATCCCACAATCCTCCAGTGTGTTGATGTCGGATCATGTTTGTAGTCAGTGAGTCAGCAGACGAGCCGCCGCTACGCTCTCTATGAGTTTATGTGACTCAGAGGAAACGTGTCTGTCGGGATTGTCGATAAAATAAAATACAGTTTGTTACACTGACGGCTGCAAATGTCAACAGTCTAAAATCTAAATGTATTTAAAGTCATGCAGGGACCGACCTTCCATGGACTCACTGTGTTCTGTACTTATATATAATATATATATTTACATTTGTATAAATTCTGGATTGTTAAATGAGGAAGTAGTAATTATTATTTTTCTTTTTTCTTAACCTTCGTGTCGTCCTCTCCCGGGTCAAATTGACCCCGTCTGTTTTGACTGTTCCTTCTTTCCTCCCTCCTTCCTTGCTTCTGTCTGTCTGTCCTTCCTCCCTCCTTCCTTCCTTCCTCCTCCTTCCTCCCTCCTTTCCTTCCTTCTTCCTTCTTTCCTTCCTTCCCTCTGTCCTTCTTTCCTTTCTTCCTTCCTTCCTTCCTTCCATCCTTCCATCCTTCCATCCTTCCATCCTTCCTTCCTTTCTTTGTGTCATTTGTCCTTCCATCCTTCCTTCCATCCTTCCATCCCTCCTTCCTTCCATCCTTCCTTCCTTCCTTTCTTCGTGTCATCTGTCCTTCCTTACTTCCTTCCTTCCTTCCTTCCTTTCTTCGTGTCATCTGTCCTTCCTTCCTTCCTTCCATCCTTCCATCCCTCCTTCCTTCCATCCTTCCTTCCTTACTTCCTTCCTTTCTTCGTGTCATCTGTCCTTCCTTCCCTCCTTCCTTCCCTCCTTCCTTCCTTCCCTTACTTCCTTCCTTCCTTCCTTCCTTTCTTCGTGTCATCTGTCCTTCCATCCATCCAGCAGTTTTTTATGATCAGGGTTTGACGCTAACCTAACAACGATGGTAATAATTTCATATAATGTTCTAAAACGTCACAGTGAAAGTTTCCCACATTTGCTCCAGTCGTATTCTGAGTGTTCAGACTTTTTTCTTAAATGCGTCATAAACACATAAACACTAATCGCTGTAATAGCCGCTGCAGACGCATGTGCTGACACGTCGACTCAGAGGCGTAACCGACGGCGTTGCTGCAGATTCTTGTTGGGAGGGAAACTGCTCGGTGCCGGCCGGTTTCCTCTCTCTCCTCAGACATGTGACGACCGTTTTGGCAGCACCGGTTCCCCCCTCTTACCCCCCCCCAACCTGGACAAAAGGCCAGAGCTCCCACCATCCATCCCAGACCCATTCCAGCGCCGCTCTCCATGGAAACACGTCCAAAACACTGAGCCAACGCTCGGACCGGAGACGTCAGCAGAGACTCAAACACTAATTTGTCTCACAAGCCTCCTTTTATACCCTCTGTGTGTGTGTGTGTGTGTGTGTGTGTGTGTGTGTGTGTGTGTGTGTGTGTGTGTGTGTGTTTGTGTGTTTGTGTGTTTGTGTGTGTGTGTGTGTGTGTGTGTGTGTGTGTGTGTGTGTGTGTGTGTGTGTGTGTGTTTGTGTGTTTGTGTGTTTGTGTGTTTGTGTGTGTGTGTGTGTGTGTGTGTGTGTGTTTGTGTGTTTGTGTGTTTGTGTGTGTGTGTGTGTTTCTCACACTCTCTGGCATGCATGTCAATAAAAGACAAATACTCTCAGTGATGAATGGACGCTCACACACCCTTAATAACGCTGATTTAAGACTGATTTTTTTTTACCTCCACGCCTTCCTCTTGTCTGTCTGTCCGTCTGCATGTTCAAACACAATCCCTCCAATCACAACATGAGTAATACCTGGATACACCTGGAGGGGAGGGGATCATCAGTGACGAGGTGGGGGGTAGGGGTGAATGTGAAAGCAGTCTGAGCCAGGAGGAGGGAAGTATGTCAGCGGTTGTTTGGACAGAGAGTTTTGGCGAGGCGAGCTGAATGCCTTTCTGTCTCATTAAACATAACCTCCAGCTCTGTTCTTCTTTTGAATCTTTCCTGACTGATAGAGTCGTATCTGTCGACTCATTCACAGTTTTTATTCTCTGTGGACGAGCCGCTAGAACCGTATCCTCCACAGATCAATGATACAACCGTCAGGAAACACTCAGAACAAGCTGTAAAAAGAAGAGAACTAATGAAGAATGCTTGTTGGACTGGAGTCAGCTAAAAGGAGGACAACATATTTTTATTTTTAAAGGCAAATATCACAAGTTATACGCAGTAGAGCTCACATTTTATTCATATTCTGACTCATAAATTCCCCATCAGTCATTAATTAATGTTTGATTCATCTCATATGAAAACAGACATTCAGGATCCAGGTCAACATTTTATAGAACATGATGAATAAAAGCTTTGAAGCTGATTTTAGATTATTTTTTAAGTTAAATTTGTATATTTGCATACATAAAAATGTGTATCAGCGGCACAAAGATTAAAAAAATTATGCATTTTATTTAAATTTTTGTAAACTGGGTCACATTAAAGCTGCAGTTGGTAAGTCTTATAAAAGTAACTTTTTGTCATATTTGCTAAGACTGTCACTATGTAAAGACAGCATTACATGAGACTAGTAATCTACAAAAAACAGGATCATTTAGTCCCATCTGTTGCTCCTACTGCAAATTGCCAGAATCCACCGCGACCGGACAACAAGAACCAATCAGAGCCAGGATGGTGTCTGATGGAGTGTCTGACAGCTGTCAATCACTGCTCACGCACACAGCCCCTCCCCCTTCCTCCTCAGCTCGGGAAAGCGGCTTCAGGAGCGTAGAGAAAGTAATGGCGTAGCAACAACAATCAGCGAGGACAAAACTACCGATACCTCCGTTACCAACAACAGCATACACGGTCCCGTCAGCCTCCTCTGGGGGAGGGACTTTGGAGGCAGGGCAGGAGTGCAGTGGAGAGGGAGGGGGAGGGATCTGAAAGTTGTACTTCTTCAAATTTGATGTCCTGAAGTCCTCTCTCTCCTCAAAGTTACCGACTGCAGCTTTAAGGGAAAGTCAGACTAAAATAAATGTGTATATGATGTTTTTACAGCTGTCAAATGTAAAAATGGGTCAAATGTGACTCTGAACAGAATGTAAAGGGTTAAAAACAAACATGTAATCAGTATTAGTGAGAGCGTTTTTATATCCAGCTTTAAAAATAAACCTGAAAAACTATAAATATTAATAATAATTACAAACTAGATCAATTACATAAAAGACACTGTCCTCTCTTTCCTAAACTGTCCTCTCATAAGTGGGAAAACTGAAGGAGGCCAATCAGAGAGCAGCTTCAGGTCATGTGCTTGTCAATAGTTTGAGGCCTTACATTGACTCTCATTAGGCCGGCGCCCCGCACACAGGAAGTACATATAGAAATTAATAAAATACCATTTAGAATCGATTTATATTGAATGCTGACAGGTGCTGAGAGACTAACAGGCGCATTTTACAAGCAAATACTTTTTATTTCATAATTATTTAGAATTATCTAATTAATTTATATTTAATATGTTTAAGTAGATTTTCTCTAGATGTTTGGAGGGGGCATTAACCAGCCGCCACTATCTGTCTGTGGGGAGTTTTTTGTGTGGGAGTGACGACGGCTGCTGGCGACGTCTTCATCGGTCCTGCAGTCAGAGGACGATGAGGAGCTCTGTGATTGGCCGGCTCTGTGCAGGAATGTGACAGTATCAGCAGGAATGTCAACAAACGTGACGGCTGAGCTGCAACTCTCCCTCTCTGTCTGGATATGAGGGATGAGGAGGGGGGGCAGTGCATTCCTGTCTGCAGGGATGACACCAGCAGGAGGGGGGGGGGGGGGGTGAGGAGGTCAGGGCCTCTGTGGAGCTCCGTCTGTGGGCCTCCTCTCTCCTCTTTCCTCTCTCTCTTCCTGGATGTGGAATGGCGGGAAGTGACAGGAAGTGTGTCTCTGTGCTCAGGAACTCTCATTAACTCATTATGCTCGGCCACTGGTGGGGGGGTGACATCATGATTTCCCCATGATTTCCCCATGATGTCACACAAGGAAGCAGTGTGTTTGAGGTGTGCCTCTAATTAAATCAAATGTTGTCAGTTAACCTATCAGAAGCTTCCAAAGCCATGACATCATCATCTGGGCTTTAAAGGCAAAGTAATCTTAGTGTATGAAAACTTCTGACTTTGAAGAAAGTAATAAAAATGGTCTAAATCATTCTCTCTCTCATTCTGGCATTTAGCAAATATAAATATTTTTTGTAATTCTAACTGACCTAACAGGAAAAGTTTCAGACAGTGAGAAAAAAAATGTTATATGTCTTTTTATACAGCGTATGTAAACTTCTGTATATCGCAGCATATTTAAAATCGCAATAATATCATATGGTGATAATATGGTATCGTGATAATATCGTATGGTGATAATATCGTATGGTGATAATATCGTATCGTGATAATATCGTATCGTCATAATATCGTATGGTGATAATATCGTATGGTGATAATAATGTATGGTGATGATATTGTATGGTGATAATATCGTATGCTGATAATATCGTATGGTGATAATATCGTATCGTGATAATATCGTATGGTGATAATATCGTATGTTGATAATATCGTATGGTGATAATATCGTATGGTGATAATATCGTATGGTGATAATATCGTATGGTGATAATATCGTATCGTGATAATATCGTATCGTCATAATATCGTATGGTGATAATATCGTATGGTGATAATAATGTATGGTGATGATATCGTATGGTGATAATATCGTATGGTGATAATATCGTATGGTGATTATATAGTATGGTGATAATAATGTATGGTGATAATATCGTATGGTGATTATATACTATGCTGATAATATCGTATGGTGATAATATCGTATCGTGATAATATCGTATGGTGATAATATCGTATGTTGATAATATCGTATGGTGATAATATCGTATGGTGATAATATCGTATGGTGATAATATCGTATCGTCATAATATCGTATCGTGATAATATCGTATCGTGATAATATTGTATCGTAATAATATTGTATGGTGATAATATTGTATGGTGATAATATCGTATCGTGATAATATCGTATCGTAATAATATTGTATGCTGATAATATCGTATCGTGATAATATCGTATCGTGATAATATCGTATGTTGATAATATCGTATGGTGATAATATGGTATCGTGATAATATGGTATCGTGATATCGTATGGTGATAATATGGTATCGTGATAATATGGTATCGTGATATCGTATGGTGATAATATTGTATGGTGATAATATGGTATCGTGATAATATGGTATCGTGATAATATGGTATCGTGATATCGTATGGTGATAATATGGTATCGTGATAATATGGTATCGTGATATCGTATGGTGATAATATTGTATGGTGATAATATCGTATAGTGGAGCCTCTGGTGATTCCCTCCCCTATCAGCCACTGACAGGCCTGATTAATAAATAACAAATATTATGTTATAAAAGCCATGTGTAACTTTATTTATGACGTCCATGAAATAATAAATCACATAAGTAAAGTTATAATTGACATGCATGACTTTATAATGACTTTTATCTATTAACCCTCCTGTTGTCCTTGAAGGGAGAAAGGAAGGATGGAAGGGAGGAAGGAAGGAAGGAAGGAAAGAAAGAAAGGAGGAAGGAAGGAATGAAAGGAGGGAGGAAAGAAAGAAAGGAAGGAAGGAAGGACGGAGGAAATAAGGAAGGAAAGAAAGAGAGAGGGAGGGAGGAAGGAAGGAAGAAAGGGGGATGGAGGAAGGAAGGAAGAGAGGAAAGAAGGAACAGTCAAAACTGAAGGGGTCAATTTGACCCGGTAGGACGACACAAAGGTTAACTGATCCAGAATTGTTGGAGAAAAATATGATTTTTATGTGAGTTTGACCCCCCCCCCCTCCGTAGTAAAGTCTCTGCCTTCAGACTCAGACTGACTGTGTCTCTCCTGCAGCTCCACCAATCAGACGCTGGTTTAAACTCTGCTGAAGTATTTCTTCTTCTTCTCCTCTTCCTGTCACTCTAACCTCTCAGTAATCCGTCCATTACTGTCCGAGCCGCCCTCGGCACCGTTTCCTCCTTACCCACATCATGAGTGACGTTACGCAACAGAGAGAAAGGAAGGAAGGAAGGGAGAGCAGCACTCAGAAGCCCCCCCCTCCTCTCTGCATTCAGTCCTTTTTATTCTTTCACTTCTTTTCTCTTCTCTGTGCAGAGCTGCTCGGTTATTTACAGACGACCACATGTAGCCTGTAGCTTTATTTCCTCTCCTGTCTGCATCACGTGTGTGTGTGTTTGTGTGTATGTCCTCTCTTTCCAAACACATCTTGACTCTAGATATCCAAACTTGTTTCTTTCAAACTCTTTGACATTTGTGGTATTTTTCTTATTGTTCAGTCTATCAAAGGCGTGTGTGTGTGTGTGTGTGTGTGTGTGTGTGTGTGTGTGTGTGTGTGTGTGTGTGTGTGTGTGTGTACGCTGTATGAACAAGCATGCAGGAGGAGTCAGATGTGTGTTGTGTTATTATGTGAGTCACATCCTGTATCAGCTGATCCTGATGATGATGGTGATGATGATGATGGACTTTGAGTATCTCGGGGTTTCTTCTGTCAGCAGTAAGACAGCAGCAGATAAACATGAATCCATTGCTTACACTTGTGCTCTTAGTTTTTTTTTAATGCTCACAGCTCCTCGTTCTGCACTTCAACACGAAGAGAAACACAAACACTGTTGAGAGGAAACGATTAGTGAAAATAAACAAGAAGGTTATTTTATTCCTCACTGGAAGCAAACATCTTGAGCTTCAGCAAAAATACTACACAACTTAAGTCTATAACAGATGTGGAGAGAAAAGTAAAGTACATTTACTCAAATACGCTACTGTAGTACAGTCTGAGGTACTATTACTTTACTGTAGTACAGTTTGAGGTACTTGTACTTTACTGTAGTACATTTTGAGGTACTTGTACTTTACTGCAGTATAGTTTGAGGTACTTTTATTTTACTGCAGTACAGTTTGAGGTACTTGTATTTTACTGTAGTACAGTTTGAAGTACTTGTATTTTACTGTAGTACAGTTTGAAGTACTTGTACTTTACTGCAGTATAGTTTGAGGTACTTGTACTTTACTCCTTCTCCCCAACAACGCTCATCAGCTCCTCCTGGAGGATCTCTAGCTGTTCCCAGACCAGCAGAGATATGTAATTCCTCCAGTGTGTTCTGGCTAAGGTTGAGCCAGACTCTCTCATGTGGGTGATGTCATTGTTTGGGTCACTACCCAAAACTTGTGAGCATAGGTAAGGGTTGGAAACTGAGAGCTTTACCTTCAGGCTCAGATGGTCTGGTTCAACACGATGCTGCACCCATCCACCTGTCAGTCTCACCCATCCACCTGTCAGTCTCACCCATCCACCTGTCAGTCTCACCCATCCACCTGTCAACCTCACCCATCCACCTGTCAGTCTCACCCATCCACCTGTCAACCTCACCCATCCACTTGTCAGTCTCACCCATCCACCTGTCAACCTCACCCATTCACCTGCAAACCTCACCCATCCCCCTGTCAACCTCACCCATCCATCCACCTGTCAACCTCACCCGTCCACCTGTCAACCTCACCCATCCACCTGCCAACCTCACCCATCCACCTGTCAACCTCACCCATCCACCTGCCCACCTCACCCATCCATCCACCTGTCAACCTCACCCATCCATCTGCCAACCTCACCCATCCACCTGCCAACCTCGCCCATCCACCTGTCAACCTCACCCATCCATCCACCTGTCAACCTCACCCATCCACCTGTCAGTCTCACCCATCCACCTGTGAACCTCACCCATCTATCTGCCAACCTCACCCATCCATCTGTCAACTTCACCCATCCACCTGTCAGTCTCACCCATCCATCTGTCAACCTCACCCATCCACCTGTCAACCTCACCCATCCACCTGTCAGTCTCACCCATCCACCTGCCAACCTCACCCACCCCCCTGTCAACCTCACCCATCCATCCACCTGTCAACCTCACCCGTCCACCTGCCAACCTCACCCATCCACCTGCCAACCTCACCCATCCACCTGTCAACCT
>NW_026910657.1:0-7500 GCF_963691925.1 Scomber scombrus
AGACGGAGGGAGGAAGGAGGGAGGACAGAAAGGTGGAAGAAAGGCAGATGGAGGAAGGAAAGAAGGAAGGAAGGAAAGAGAGAGGAAGGAAAGAAAGAGAGAAGGAGGGGAGGGACGAAGGACAGACGGAAGGAAGGAACAGTCATTACAACTACATTTAGTAGTTACAGAGTAGATTGCCACTTTATTTGGATACTTGACACACCATAAAGTGATAAACATGTAACTGAGGTGGAATAATAATAATAATAATAATAATAATAATATAATAATAATAATAATAATAATAATAATAATAATATATGTATGTAAAAGTCTATAAAGTGGCTTTTTTACCTCAGTTAGATCAAAGAGCGCAGTTTGCCCCGTCAATATGTTTGATATAGTTTCAGTTTGGTCGCCTAGCGGATGTTTGTTCTTAGTTCTCGGAAACAAACTAGAGATAACTGAGATAAAGTAGTATGGATGTGTTGTTTTGTAAGACTGTCAGCTTTTATTCAAAATTTCGAACATTTCTTTTAACGTTGGGTGAAAAGTTCGGAATTTGCAAAATGTAGCCTGCAGGAAGGGAGGAAAAGAAAAAAGGAAGGAAGGACGGAGGGAAAAAAGGAATGAGGGAGGGAGAAAGGAAAAAGGAAGGAAAGAAGGACAGAGGAAAGAAGGAATGGAGGAAGGAACGATGGAAGTGAGGAACAATGAAGGAAAGGAGGAAGGAAGGAAGGAAGGAAATGAAAAAAGGAAGGGAGGAAAGAAATAAAGGAAGGACGGAGGAAGGAAGGAAGGGAGGAGGGAGGAAAGGAATGGAGGAAGGAAGGAAAGGAGGGTGGAAGGAAGGGAGGAAAAGAAAAAAGGAAGGAAGGACGGAGGAAAGAAGGAAGGAAGGAAGGTAGGAGGGAGGGAGGAAAAAAGGAACGAGGGAGGGAGAAAGGGAGAAAGGAAAAAGGAAGGGAGGAAGGAAAGAAGGACAGAGGAAAGAAGGAAGGGAGGGAGGAATGATGGAAGGGAGGAAGAAGGAAGGAAAGGAGGAAGGAAGGAATGAAAGGAAGGTGGAAGGAAGTGTAAAACATCACTAGCTTAACCTGTGTCATTTCCTATTGACCCGTCAGTAAACTAAGCTAACGTTAATGTGATGTAGGTTTTGCGGATCCTACACACTCTGATCTGAGTTTCACATACCACAGAAAAGTGTGTTGTTAACCACCCTGCCAAATTTGAATGATTAAAAAAATCGCCAAATATATGAAATTAGGCTTCAAAGTTGTGGTAAAAGTCAGCCTATTTCTCTGCTCCCAAACGCTGTGGGAGTGGCCGCCGAGTCCGCTGAAGCCCCGCCCCCTACCAAGTGTCACCTGTCAATCAAAGTCACCACCTCTACCAGAAACATGGACGCTAGGCCTGAGAGCTTTCTGCTGCTAACTCAGCTGCTAACTCTGCTGCTAACTCGGTGGCTAGCTCAGCGGCTAGCTCGGCGGCTAACTCGGCGGCTAACTCAGCGGCTAACTCAGCTAACTGGCTAACTGTACACTGTAGTAGTAGTGTGCGCTGAATGTATTTATACCTCTACAGCAGCAGGACGGGTTTATGCCAATCATTTCATTCTTGAAACACAGTTTGTGAAGCCTAGCTCCACAATTCAAGTCTAAATGGTTGAAATGCTTTTTAAACCTCTTTTAGAAATACATTGTTTGTTGCATACATGTTTAGAAGAAAATGTCCTGAATTCACTTTACACAGTCTTTAAACATGAAGGCAACACATCAGCGAGTTTCTGTGCTTCAAAAAGGACAAAAAATAAAATCATTGAATAAACAGCTTCAGCGTGTGGCAGATACATCGTACTCCTGTTTGGTCATTTAAACCTGCTGGTGTGTGAAGTATCAGATCCAAACAGAGTGATAGGAAAGGTAATGTAGTCCTGATATGAGAGGAAGAAGAAGAAGCTGAATATTCTGTTTTCACTGTGAACATCAGAAAACTAGCACACGTTCCCTCTTTGCACACCCACTTCCTGTTTGACGTTACTCCCTCAGCCCTGCGGGGCGAAGCTCATTTTTAGGTCAACTTTTCCTCCTGCTTCCTTCCTTCCTTCCACCTACCTTCACTCCTCACTGCTCACAGTGTGTCAGAATGTGTGTGTGTGTGTCGTGTGTGTGTGTGTGTGTGTGTGTGTGTGTGTGTGTGTGGTGTGTGTGTGTGTTGTGTGTGTGTGTGTGTGTGTGTGTGGTGTGTGTGTGTGTGTGGGTGTGTGTTCATTAAACTTTGTGTTGTCCTCCGGGGTCTCTTTCTTTCCTTTCTCTCTCTTTCCTGCCTTCCTTCTTTCCTTCCTTCCTCCCTCCTTCCTTTCCTCTCTCCCTCCTTCCTTCCTTCCCTTCTTTTCTTCCTTCCTTCTTTCTTTCCTTTCCTTTCCTCCCTTCCTTCCTTCCTCCTTTCCTTTTTCTTCCTCCCTTCCATCCTTCCTTCCTCCCTTCCTTCTTTCCTCTGTCCTTCTTTCCTTCCTTCCTTTCTCCCTTCCTCTTTTATTTTCTCTTTCCCTCCCTCGTTCCTTTTTTCCTCCCTCCCTCCTACCTTCCTTCCTTCCTTCCTTTCCTTCCCTTCCTCCTTTCCTTCCTTCTTCCTCCCTTCCTTCCTTTCCTTCCTCCCTTCCATCCTTCCTTCCTCCTTTCCTTCTTTCTTCCTCCCTTCCATCTTTCCTTCCTTCCTTGACTCGAGGACAACAGGAGGGTTAATATCAGTTGCATTAGTTTGTTTTTCCTTGACGCATCATCTGTGTATCGTCTCCTCCCTCCTTGTGTGGCTGACCTTAACGTCGGAGGAGGGGGGGGGGGGGGGGGGGAGTGGGGGGGGGGGGGGGGACACACAGTTTGTCGACGGATTTAAAGCCTGTGTGGAGATTAGCATAAATTAATTGGCAGGGAATGCAGATGAAGCTTTCACTCCCACCGAATCGCCCTTTATCTTCACTCATCATCTAATTGCGGAGATACATAAACTGAAGCTTGTTGCATCCTCCTCCATCTCTCTCTCTCTCTCTCTCTCTCTCTCTCTTCTCTCTCTCTCTCTCTCTCTCTCTCTCACACATCAACAACCATTAATTCATTTGCAGGGATTTTCAAAGAGTAGCCGGCTTCATCATCCTGATAGTGGACTTACTTGGATGAGTGTCACAGTTAATGAGTTGCATGTTTAATAGAAGTTGCTGCTGTCTGAAGTGCAGGACTAGCGATGGAGGGGTCGACGTTTAATGGAGCGGGCGTTTGTTTGTGTGTGTGTGAGAGGCTGACACACATCAACACTTCCTCCATGTTAGTTAGGATGATCAACACGTAGATAATTAAAAAGAATCACACTCTGGACAGATAGTTCGTTAGTTATCGGAGAGGAAAGGTGACAGTTTTGCTCCCTCCTTCCTACTTTCCTCCCTCCCTCCTACCTTCCTTCCTTTCTTCTGTCCTTCCTTCCTCCCTCCTTTCCTTCCTTCCTTCCTTACTTCCCTCCTTCCTTCCTCCCTCCTTTCCTCCCTTCCTTCCTTGACTCGAGGACAACAGGAGGGATAAGAGAGTAATTTCGGACACAGCCTTAGTTCCTCAGTGTCTTCTCGTCTCTGTGAGGTTGCTAGGCAACCAGCAAAAACTCCAGAGAGTCACGAAATTTTTCAAGCTCATAATTCCTCGTAAAAACCACCTTTTTTTGTTTTTTTTTGTTTTACAGATTAAAATAGTAAGAAACAACATAATAATGATTGAGATTTAAAAATGTACTTTTGAACTTTCTACAGAGCCATGCTAGCTGTTTCCATCTGTTTCCAGTCTTTATGCTAAGCTAAGCTAAGCTACTTCATACTTAACTCTTCTAACTCTTGCCAAATAAATACATAAACACATTTCCCCCAAAGTGTCAAACTATTATTTTAATATAAATTAATTCAGTTTTCTCACATCACTTGATTAAATTAGGTTTACTCAGATTCAGATTCACATAAACTTTGATTGTTTTAAGCTTCCTGTGACACAATAATACAAAATAAAATCAAGATAAAGAATTAAAAATTACAAGAATATGAATAAATAAAACATACATGATTAATTGAATCCATATCAGCATCAAATCACATTTTTATGTCGTGGTCTTAATATACTGTGAAGAAATTGAGGACACCAAAATTATTATAAACAAAAAACACAAATAAATACAACATTAATGCTAACAAACTTCCAAAATAAAATGCTTATCTTTAGTCACTTTATTTTGCCTCCATGAGGAGAACATGTGCTAAATGTCTCACGTTTATAGGCATCTAAAAAAAAGACTAAAATTAAATTAAAATGTGATTAACGGCACGACCTCCAGGCTGATTAAACTGCGATGCGGTTCATATAGAGAACAAATTATGCTAATGTAACTACCTCATGGTAAGTTAATGGGAGAAAAAAACAGAAGAAAATAAGCTTTAATAGGAATAATGGAAATAATATGAGAGAGAACAAAAGCAGCATCACCATTATCACTGCAGACTCTCAGAGCTTTCTACTGAAAATGGTGTAAAATTGTCTCAAAATGACAAAAATGCAGCTGTGAAAAGCTATAACTGGTAATGGCGGTGATGTCATCCGCTCTCTGTGTGTGTGTGTGAGTGTGTGTGTGTGTGTGTGTGTGTGTGTGTGTGTGTGTGTGTGTCTCTCTCTTCAAGGATGTTTAATTATGATTTATTGTTTTTCATTTTTCACTTCCAACAAAGCCAAATTGTCTATGGGCAATTAAATCCCAAAGTCTTCAAAGACATCAGCGGGGCCCTTGTATGGTTTCTGGTAAAAGTGCAGAGTGTGTGTGTGTGTGTGTGTGTGTGTGTGTGTGTGTGTGTGTGTGTGTGTGTGTGTGTGTGTGTGTGTGTGTGTGTGTAGAGAGAGACGACATTTGGGCAAAAAGAGAGAAAGAGAAGGAGGGAGATATGAAAAGTTAATGACACGTAAATGAAAAATGGAAAAGCTCATGAAGAGAAGAAAAGAGAAACAATGCTGCTGATGAATTTTGCAGTGTGTGTGTTTGTGTGTGTGTGTGTGCGTGTGTGCGTGGGCTGTAATGCTGACGTGTTTGAAGTATTTATAGATATTGACTGAAACCGAGGATGCTCCTCATGTCTGAGTGTTGAGTGTTCGAGCTGAATGTTAACAAGACTCGATCGTAGTGGGCAGACATCACATCATCAATACTGATTATTTCTTATCAATACACTTCGTCTACACTTATAAGAAATACTATTTTATTAATAGGACAAAACACTTGCAGAGCTGTGCAGATATTGAGCAGTCATAAGAACTAAATCTTCAAAAATGTCGTCAAAATTAGAGAAAAGTAGCTTTAATCTTTAAAAAACATAAAATATGGAGTTTCCGATGTTTGGAAGATTCAACAATCTGATCTCACGTTTATGTCACGATAACTTCTTTTACTGGACGATATATTGTCTCAGAAATAATTGCGATAAACGATATAATTGTCATTTTTTAAGATCATTTTATACCACTGATATAATGATAATGGATTTAAAGGAGTTTGATCTTTTCTGAACAGTTAAAAGTCTCGATGGAAACTGAGCTTGTGAGACGTGAAGCCGATATTAAGGAAGTCCAAATTGGAGCTGATTGGTTGATTGGTACGACGTAATATTAGGGCCAGACTAAGTGACATTTTTTTTGGGAAATTATGAGAATAAAGTCGTAATATTGCGAGAATAAAGTCGTAATATTACGAGAAAAAAAAGTTATATTACGAGAAAGAAAGTCGTAATATTGCGAGAATTAAGTTGTAATATTACAAAAAAAAAGTTGCAATATTTGGTCTACGAGAATAAAGTCCTAACATTACGAGAATAAAATCGTAATATTACAAGATAAAAGTCGTAAAATAAAAGTCGTAATATTAAAAGAAAAAAAGTCGTAACATTATGAGAATAAAGTCGTAATATTGCGAGAATAAAGTTATAATATGAAAATAAAGTCGTAATATAGCGAGAAATAAAGTTATAATATTATGAAAATAAAGTCGTAATATAGCGAGAATAAAGTCGTAATATTGCGAGAATAAAGTTGTAATATTACGAGAATATAGTTGTAATATTACAAGAAAAAGTCGTAATATAAAGTCGTAATATTACAAGAAAAAAGTCGTAACATTACTAGAATAAAGTCGTAATATTACGAGAATAAAGTCGTCATATTGCGAGAATAAAGTCGTCATATTGCGAGAATAAAGTCGTAATATTGCGAGAATAAAGTCGTAATATTGCGAGAATAAAGTCGTAATATTGCGAGAATAAAGTCGTAATATTGCGAGAATAAAGTCGTCATATTGCGAGAAAAAAAGTCGTAATATTGCGAGAATAAAGTCGTCATATTGCGAGAAAAAAGTCGTAATATTGCGAGAATAAAGTCGTCATATTGCGAGAATAAAGTCGTAATATTACAAGAATAAAGTCGTCATATTGCGAGAATAAAGTCGTAATATTGCGAGAATAAAGTCGTAATATTATGAGAATAAAGTCGTAATATTACAAGAATAAAGTCGTCATATTGCGAGAATAAAGTCAGAATATTGCGAGAATAAAGTCGTAATATTACAAGAATAAAGTCGTTATATTACAAGAATAAAGTCGTAATATTATGAGAATAAAGTCGTTATATAGCGAGAATAAAGTCGTAATAGTACGAGAAAAAGTCGTAATATTACAAGAAAAAAGTCGTAATATTACAAGAATAAAGTCGTAATATTATGAGAATAATATTATTCTCGTAATTTCCAAAATTGTATTTATTTTTTTATTTTTTAGTATTGGCCCTAATACTCCGTCGTAGATTGGTGATTGGACCAAATATGAGAGTAAACTTTATATTATCGAACAAAACAAAACATTATAAGACGTCACGTTGAGCTGTGAGGAATTATAGTCGTCATTTATCTCCTGCAGTTTAAAACATTACATATAATTGTCACATATGAGGAAGTTTTCGGCAGCAGAAGCAGGTGAAAAAAGGCCAAACAGGAGCAGAGTGAGAAGACGTTTCTGCAGTTTAACAAAGTAATAAAAGAGTTAGTGAATCCGGAGGCTGCAGCTGTGTGAGAATGAGTTTCCTGCTGGTGATTCGTCCTCATTTCACTCACTTTCCTCCACTTTTCCTCTCCGCCTGAGATCAAATCTGCTTCAATCTGCTCACTACTGAAGTTTGAAACAGTTGAAAGAGGATTCAGGCTTTTGTGCAATGTGTGTGTTATATATATGTATGTGTGTGTGTGTGTGTGTGTGTGTGTGTGTGTCTCCTCTCTCTGGATATTGATCGTATCTTGTGTGTGTTTTAGATCGCGGTCGATCAGCGGAGCGTCCTCCGGTTTGTCCACCAGTCCTCTCAGCAGTCCTCGGGTAAGTGTCCGTCTCTTCTCCACAGTGAAACCTCACCGACACACACACACATACACACACACACACACACACACACACACCAGATATCA
>NW_026910657.1:12500-15000 GCF_963691925.1 Scomber scombrus
CTTCCTTCCTTCTTTCCTTTCATCTGTCCTTGCTCCCTTCCTTCCTTCCTTCCTTCCTTCCTTCCTTCCTTCCTTCCTCTCTTCCTCCCTTCCTTCCTTCCTTCCTTCCTTCCTTCCGTCCTTCCTTCCTTCCTTCCTTCCGTCCTTCCTTCCTTCCTTCCTTCCTTCCTTCCTTCGTCACTCCCTTCCTTCTATCCTTCCTTCCATCTTTCCTTCGTGTCTTCTTTTCATTCCTTCCTTCCTTCCTTCCTTCCTTCCTTCTCTTCAATAATCCGGCCCACATCAGATCATAATAGTTTGTATTTGACCCTTAAATGAAAATTAGTTTGACTCCCCTGTATTAATGAGGCCTGTTGTGTTTAATGTTACACACACACACACACACACACACACACACACACACACACACACACACACACACACGCACACACACACACACACACATTGTCTGCTCAGCTGTGTGTTATTATGGGTCAGCTCATTCATCCCACAGCATCGTGCATCAGCACTGCGACAGCATGCAGCACCTGCTGGAGGTGAAGCTAAACCTGTTAGCTTTAACGTTAGCTTTAAGGCTGTTTTATAGGGATGCACCGATGTTTAAGAGGGTACATCACTCTGCTGGACCTCAAATAAACACCAATTAACCAAATGTTTGAAGCTCTTATTTGTGCAGGAGTCTGGTGGAAGCTTTAAAAACATAGACGAGATTGTTTTAATTTGATTCTGGTTGAAGTTAAAACATCAAATTAATCCTGATTATTCTGTTAAATCTGAAAATGTTTTAACTTATAACAGTAATACTGATTTTAGGGACACATCAGTTAGACTTTAAGCTAAATGTGGATTCATCTGAATAAATGTAAATATATGTATTTATGAGAAAGTTTTATCTGCATCAGGATCCAAATCTGCAGCAAAATACAATATTTTTTTGAGGGTTCAATAAATATATTATAAATAATGTTTAAAGAAATTCAGAAAACTTTGTGTATGGGAACCAAAAAATAAACTTTAACTATAGTCAATGTTTTTTTCCACCAAATTTACCCTGATGAAGACCTGAAGGAACATGAAGTTGTTCTTGATACTAATAAATATTGAATATTGTTTAAATTTGATTTTCGATAAAGTTTAAAAAATCAAATTACATAAAAAAAATCAATTTATTATTAATCCCGATTATTCTGTAAAATCTGTCAAAGAGAAAAATGTTTTAACTTATAACAGGAATACTGATTTTATTGACACATTAATTAGACTTTCATCTGTATAAATATAAATATATGTATTTATTAGATATAGTTTTATCTGCATCTGGATCCAAATCTGCAGCAAAATATAGTTATTATCTTTTATTTTTCAGGTTTCAAGATATATATGTATTAAAAAAAACTACAGTTGATCTTTTTCGCCAAAGAAGAAAACATTATTTACTTAAATACTAATTTTAAGGACATATTTTAGCAGTTAGACTTTAAGTTGAATGTGCATTAATCTGAATAAATGTAAATATAAATGCATCTAGAGCCAAATATGCAGCAAAATACAGTTATGATAATTATTTATTTCAGTAAATATGTCTAAACAATCATCTAATGTCCTTTTTTTATAAGTAATAAAACATGTTCAGGAAACTTCTTTTAGTTATTTTAGATATTTTCCACCAAATTTTGCAAGTTTATCTTAAATTTAGTCACTTTTTCTGCAGTTTTTAATGACTCAGATCTCAGGTTTTGACGCTGATGAAGGATAATAAATGTGTTCTAGATATTAATAAATGTTGAAGATTGAAATTGTAAGATGTTTTTTTTTAAATATCCTCCAAAAAACAAACAAGGAGGTAAAGAAGGGAATAAATCCTTATCCAAATATGCAGCAAAATACAGTTATAATCATTACTTTTATTTATTTTTTTAGGTTTCAAGACATATTTCTTTTTAAAAAAAACGTCTAATGTTCTTTTTTATAAGTAATAAAACATGTTTAGAAACTTTTTGTATAGGCACCAAAAAAGAAAAAGTCCTTCTTTTAACTTTGGTCGATATTTTCCACCAAATTTTGCAAGTTTATCTTAACTTTTGTCACTTTTCTGCAGTTTTTACCTCCTCAGATGAAGGATAATAAATAAAGAAAGGGAATAAATAAATAAATAAATATGACATGTGGATGGTGGATGTTTATTTCAGAGTGACAGGAAGTGGCGTTTCAGGTCAGCAGATTTCGGTGCATCCCTTCATGTTAATGCTCATGAATGCTCCACTGCTGCCTCCTGATTGGCTAATATCACTTGTGCTAATCGCATGTTCTTCTTTTTTTCTTTCTTTCTTGCACTCTCACCACTTCCTGCCTGCTCCACCTCTCAACTCATCTGCCACAATTAATTTCCTTGCTCTCTTATTTTATTATTATTTCTTTTTTTTTTTTTTTTTAAATGGGAATGAACCTTTTTTTTTTTTTTATATTGGCGCTGTGGTTGCTCCGCCTCCTTCTTGGCTGT
>NW_026910657.1:20000-26970 GCF_963691925.1 Scomber scombrus
TAGAAGTGTGTAGTATAGAAGTGTGTAGTATAGAAGTATGTCGTATAGAAGTGTGTAGTATAGAAGTGTGTAGTATAGAAGTATGTAGTATAGAAGTATGTAGTGGTGTAGTATAGAAGTATGTAGTATA
The DNA here is from genome assembly GCF_963691925.1 of Scomber scombrus. Lineage (NCBI taxonomy): Eukaryota > Metazoa > Chordata > Actinopteri > Scombriformes > Scombridae > Scomber > Scomber scombrus. The sequence continues at coordinate 20,131 of NW_026910657.1, forward strand.
TGAAGTATGTAGTATATGAAGTATGTAGTATAGAAGTATGTAGTATAGAAGTATGTAGTATAGAAGTATGTCGTATAGAAGTATGTAGTATAGAAGTGTGTAGTATAGAAGTATGTAGTATAGAAGTATGTAGTGTGTAGTATAGAAGTATGTAGTATATGAAGTATGTAGTATATGAAGTATGTAGTATAGAAGTATGTAGTATAGAAGTATGTAGTGTGTAGTATAGAAGTATGTAGTATATGAAGTATGTAGTATAGAAGTATGTAGTATAGAAGTATGTAGTATGTAGTATAGAAGTATGTAGTATATGAAGTATGTAGTATAGAAGTATGTAGTATAGAAGTATGTAGTATGTAGTATAGAGTATGTAGTATAGAAGTATGTAGTATAGAAGTATGTAGTATAGAAGTATGTAGTATAGAAGTATGTAGTATAGAAGTATGTAGTATGTAGTATAGAAGTATGTAGTATAGAAGTATGTAGTATAGAAGTGTGTAGTATGTAGTATAGAAGTATGTAGTATAGAAGTATGTAGTATAGAAGTGTGTAGTATAGAAGTATGTAGAATAGAAGTATGTAGTATAGAAGTATGTTGTATAGAAGTATGTAGTATAGAAGTATGTAGTATGTAGTATAGAAGTATGTAGTATAGAAGTGTGTAGTATGTAGTATAGAAGTATGTAGTATAGAAGTATGTAGTATAGAAGTGTGTAGTATGTAGTATAGAAGTATGTAGTATAGAAGTGTGTAGTATAGAAGTATGTAGTATAGAAGTATGTAGTATAGAAGTTGTGTAGTATAGAAGTATGTAGTATAGAAGTATGTAGTATAGAAGTATGTAGTATGTAGTATAGAAGTATTGTAGTATAGAAGTATGTAGTAAGTAGTATAGAAGTATGTAGTATAGAAGTGTGGTAGTATAGAAGTATGTAGTATGTAGTATAGAAGTATGTAGTATGAAGTATGTAGTATAGAATATGTAGTATAGAAGTATGTAGTAATGTAGTATAGAAGTATGTAGTATGAAGTATGTAGTATAGAAGTATGTAGTATAGGAAGTATGTAGTAAAGAAGTATGTAGGTATGTAGTATAGAAGTATGTAGTATGTAGTATAGAAGTATGTAGTATGTATATGTAGTATAGAAGTATGTTGTATAGAAGTATGTAGTATAGAAGTATGTAGTATGTAGTATAGAAGTATGTAGTATAGAAGTGTGTAGTATGTAGTATAGAAGTATGTAGTATAGAAGTATGTAGTATAGAAGTGTGTAGTATGTAGTATAGAAGTATGTAGTATAGAAGTGTGTAGTATAGAAGTATGTAGTATAGAAGTATGTAGTATAGAAGTGTGTAGTATAGAAGTATGTAGTATAGAAGTATGTAGTATAGAAGTATGTAGTATGTAGTATAGAAGTATGTAGTATAGAAGTATGTAGTATGTAGTATAGAAGTATGTAGTATAGAAGTGTGTAGTATAGAAGTATGTAGTATGTAGTATAGAAGTATGTAGTATAGAAGTATGTAGTATAGAAGTATGTAGTATAGAAGTATGTAGTATGTAGTATAGAAGTATGTAGTATAGAAGTATGTAGTATAGAAGTATGTAGTATAGAAGTATGTAGTATAGAAGTGTGTAGTATAGAAGTATGTAGTATAGAAGTATGTAGTATAGAAGTATGTAGTATGTAGTATAGAAGTATGTAGTATAGAAGTGTGTAGTATAGAAGTATGTAGTATAGAAGTATGTAGTATAGAAGTATGTAGTATAGAAGTATGTTGTATAGAAGTATGTAGTATAGAAGTATGTAGTATGTAGTATAGAAGTATGTAGTATAGAAGTATGTTGTATAGAAGTATGTAGTATAGAAGTATGTAGTATAGAAGTATGTAGTATGAAGTATGTAGTATAGAAGTATGTAGTATAGAAGTATGTAGTATAGAAGTATGTAGTATAGAAGTATGTAGTATAGAAGTATGTAGTATAGAAGTATGTAGTATAGAAGCATGTCGTATAGAAGTATGTAGTATAGAAGTATGTAGTATAGAAGTATGTAGTATGTAGTATAGAAGTGTGTAGTATGTAGTATAGAAGTATGTAGTATGCGGTTTCGAACACAGCCTCTGTCTCTATCTCTGTCCTCAGTAAAAGTTTACCACCTGAAAATAAGAGTAGTGGAGAACTTGAAGTGTTATCCATCAAATTCACTGTAAGAGAAAAGAAATAAATGTGAGAAGCAGCAGCAGGAGTCTGAAGGTAGAAACTAAAAATGTAAAAAGCTTCGACGCAGCAGACTGAAAACCTGACGGAGCGTTTTCAGTTTCACTTTTAGTCTGAATCTGCAAACAGCTCAGCAGGAAGACGCTCGCTCTATCAGAGAGGACAAAAGAAGATTAAAGATGTTTCTACTCTCACTGAAACGATGGGGACTCAATATTACAAATGTAGTTTTTTTAGTTCTGGTTTTTTTCTTCCTCTAAGTCAGGGGTGTCAAACATGCGGCCCGCGGGCCAGAACCGGCCCGCCGATGGGTCTAATCCGCCCCACTTTCCTTCCTGTGTTCTTTTCCTTCCTTCCATCTGTCCTTCCTACCTTCCTTTCTTCGTTCCTTCCCTCCATCTGTCCTTCCTCCCTTTCTTCCATCTGTCCTACCTTCCATCTGTCCTTCCTCCCTTTCTTCCTTCTGTCCTTCCTTCCATCTGTCCTTCCTCCCTTTCTTCCTTCTGCCCTTCCTTCCATCTGTCCTTCCTCCCTTTCTTCCTTCTGTCCTTCCCTCCATCTGTCCTTCCTCCCTTTCTTCCTTCTGTCCTTCCTTCCATCTGTCCTTCCTCCCTTCCTTTTTTCGTTCCTTCCCTCCATCTGTCCTTCCTCCCTTTCTTCCTTCTGTCCTTCCTTCCATCTGTCCTTCCTCCCTTTCTTCCTTATGTGCATCCTTCCATCTGTCCTTCCTCCCTTCCTTTCTTCGTTCCTTCCCTCCATCTGTCCTTCCTCCCTTTCTTCCTTCTGTCCTTCCTTCCATCTGTCCTTCCTCCCTTCTTCTTCCTTATGTGCATCCTTCCATCTGTCCTTCCTCCCTTTCTTCCTTCTGTCCTTCCTTCCATCTGTCCTTCCTCCCTTTCTTCCTTCTGTCCTTCCTTCCATCTGTCCTTCCTCCCTTTCTTCCTTCTGTCCTTCCTTCCATCTGTCCTTCCTCCCTTTCTTCCTTCTGTCCTTCCTTCCATCTGTCCTTCCTCCCTTTCTTCCTTATGTGCATCCTTCCATCTGTCCTTCCTCCCTTTCTTCCTTCTGTCCTTCCTTCCATCTGTCCTTCCTCCCTTCCTTCCTTCCTTCCATCCTTCCTTCCTTCTTCCTTTCTTCTGTCTGTCCTTCCTTCTTTCCTTCCTTCTGTCTGTCTTATCTTCCTTCCTTCCTTCCTTCCTTCCTTCCTTCCTTCCTTCCTTCCTTCCTTCCATCTTTTTAATGATCCGGCCCACATGAGATCAAATTGGTGTGTATGTGGCCCTTGGATAAAGGTTTGACCCCCCTGCTCTAAACACTGACTCTCTAATCTAATCTCACATCTTAAATCTAACAAACAAACCTCACAAGTTTCACTAAGCAGCCGACCTGCAAACAAGCAAATCAATTCATCTTTATTAGAAACTCATCCGAGCTTTAAAACGTCAAGATCAATAAGTTCAGTGTTTGTTTATTATGTGTATTATTAGTAATATGTATATTATGTTTCCATCCACGTGTTTTAATGCACATTTTTAATTTTCCCAAAGCTTTAAGACTAAAGGAGCATTTCTGATGTTTATCTAATCAAACTTCATTTATACTGCAGCTTTCAACCAATGAATGCTACAGAAAATAAGAAAAATAATAATAATAAGACAAAAAAGTTAAATAAATAACTAAAATGAGATATAATAAATAAATAAAAAGTAAGTTAAGTTAGAGTGAAGAAACTAGGTTAAAAACAAGCTGTTTATTCTTCTCCTTTAATTAAAAGATAAGATCAAATATTCCTTTATTAGTCCCTCAGCAGCAAAGTGGATAAAAATAAAAAGAGCATCAATTAAAAGAATAAGTAATAACTAGAAATATATATATATACATACATATATATATATATATATAAATATATACATATATATATATATATATATATATATATTTATACAAGAGGAAAATAAAAGAATGTAAACAATCTAAAATCATTCCACATGATGTCTGACTGTGACATCAGTTCACAGTCCAGTTGTTTCATGTCAGCATCATCATCATCTCGTTGTCGACGGCAACCCCGACGCTGACCGCTGCAAAACACAGCGACACGTTTAAACGTAACAGATCCGACACTCGCTCTCCTCTTCCTCTCAGAGCGGCTCCATCTCTCACTGACGCAGGAAGTTGTTCATCTGTGTTTCTGCTGACTCAGTCTGTTCACTGACATCTCCTCTTCCTCCTCCTCCTCCTCCTCCTTCCTTCTTTTCCTCTTACTCCTCCTCATCTCCTCCTCTTCCTCCTTCTCCTCTTCTTTCTCTCCTCCTTCTCCCCTTTTCCTCCATCTCCTCCTTCTTCCTCCACCTCTCCCTCCTCCTCTTCTTCCTCCTCCCCCTCCTCTTCTTCCTCCTCCTCTTCCTCCTCCACCTTTTCCTCCTCTTCCTCCTCCTCTTCCTCTCTCAGATCCCCAGTCTGAGCCACAGCGTCATCTCTCAGACCAGTTTCCGGGCGGAGTACAAGTCGACGGCCGGTCCGACGGTTTTCCAGAAGCCGGTGAAGTTCCAGGTCGACATCACTTACACGGAGAACAGCGGAGCCACCAAGGAGAACGGCATCTACTCCGTCACCTTCACCCTGCTGTCAGGTAAACACCATAGACCTCATACCCATTGGTTTGTGGACTGCTGCTCGGAGGTTTTTATGCCTCAGGGAGTGTTAGTACATTTAGTTATATTGTTGTTTGACCCTCAATAAAGCTTCTACTATAACAGAGGAATGTAAGATTTATCAGACTTTGGTACAAACACTTGTTAGTAGATCAGTTTATTGTTGGTTTGGATCCAAATATGAAGATTTATTAACCCTGTTGTCCTCGAGTCAAGGAAGGAAGGAAGGGAGGAAGAATGAAGGAAAGGAGGAAGGAAGGGAGGTAGGAGGGAAGGGAGTAAGAAGGAAGGAAAAGAGGAAGGAAGGGAAGGAGGAAGGAAGGGAGGAAAAAGGAAGGAAAGGAGGGACGAAGGGAGTAAGAAGGAAGGAAAAGAGGAAGGAAGGAAAGGAGGGAAAGAAGAAGGAAGGACAGAAGGAAGGAAGAAAGGGGGATGGAGGAAGGAAATAAGTAAGGGAGGAAAGAGAGTAAGGAAAGAAAGAGAGAAGGAGGGAGGGAGGAAGGACAGACGGAAGGAAGGAAGGAAGGGAGGAAAGAAGGAACAGTCAAAACAGACGGGGTCAATTTGACCCGGGAGGACGACACAAAGTTTAATAGGAAGAAAATAAGGAAATGAGCTGCTTTATGTTTGAAGCTACATATATAAATATATATATCAGACACTTATAAACCGACTGAAGAAGAAGAAATAAAGTTAAAGTTATTATTTCCTCTTCAGGTCCGAGCCGGCGTTTCAAGCGTGTGGTTGAGACCATCCAGGCTCAGCTGCTCAGCTCCGACCAGCCCGGCTCCCAGCCCCAAATCTCTGGTAAGTCCAGTCCCTCGCCACCCGCCCCCCCCCCCCCCCCCCCCCCCCCCCACCCTCCTCCTCTTCCTTCTCCTCTTCCTCCTCCTCTTCCTCCACGCCCCTCACAGCCCCTCCCTCCTCCCCTCCTCTTCCTCCGGCATCCTGGCACTCTTCACAGCTCCTCCTCGGCTCGGACCCGCTCAGCTCAGCTCGGCTCGGCTCGGCTCGGCTCGGCACACTGCTTCTAGCACACGGCATCTCCACGTGCATGACCCTGCCACATAACCATGGCGTGCACACCACACACACTCTATCACACACACACACTTACAGACACACACACACACACTCTACATGTGAGGATCAGCTGTTTTATTTGTGCATGCAGGTCAGAATACATTGATAACTTTTACTCTAATAAACATAAACAAGTCAGGAAACAATCCCATAAATCTATGAAATCTTCTTGTTGGGCTGCCTAAAGACAGATGGATGGATTTATTTATTTTTTGTAAAATATGGAAGAAAAGAAAAGAGTGACTCTGTGTTTCTCCGGTCGTCCTTGTTAGTTTTTTTTGTTTGTTAGTGTCGACATCGTAGTGTTGCTGTCAGTGTATCTGTGGTTATTCACTTGATAATGGTCCCTCTGGTGGTGAAGGAGAGTAACTGCAACATGCATAGAGGCACACACACACACACACACACACACACACACACACACACACACACACACACACACACGCTGCCTTCAGGATCCAGGTGTGTTACTGAGAGAGAAGCTGATGTATTAATATGAACAGTTTGGATTCTTTGACTCAGATTAGCAGTAATGTTATAAAATAGACTTTAACTGAGATTAAATGTCAGGTTGGAGCCAAAATATGTTGTAAAAAATGTCAAAATTATTTTACTGAGACACTAAAAGTCAAATCTGCTCAAAAATAAATGTAGAAATTATCAGATTTTTATTACTTTGCTTCAATAATATGCAAAACTAACTTAATAACATGCAGGTTGTTTCAGTGCAGGTTCATATTTTAAGACACAAAGCAGCATGAAATATATTCTAACCATCCACAGAGTGAGACGCCTCATGCTCCTTCTTTAAATCATAACTCAGTTCAACTCTAACACTTAGACATGATATACATAGTTTTAGATTCAGTGTGATTTAAGCT
>NW_026910657.1:27170-97626 GCF_963691925.1 Scomber scombrus
AGGTCGTCTTTATGGTCTCAGAGGTTTTCAGAGTGAGACGCCTCGTGCTCCTTCTTTAAATCATAACTCAGTTCAACTTTAACACTTAGACATGATACACATAGTTTTAGATTCAGTGTGATTTAAGCTATTAGAGCTATTAAAGCTATTATATGATGTCTGTACATTAATAGCTACACTGCAAACAGGATCCGTTAACAGCTGAGTCAGCAAACTTTTAATGGAGCCAATTTCCCAAAATGTCAACAACAAAAGAAAAGAATAATGGAGCTCAGGTTGTAGCTCACAGCTGTTTTATACTTTCTTTACATTCCTGAAAGCATCAGCTACAAAACTACATTTAAATAAGACAGTGAAGAAGAAAATCCATTATATTTAATTTTTAATTTACCACACAAACATTTATCTGAATGGAGACCAACAGTGTCAGACTGTTGGAAACTATAAACTATTAAACTAGGAGGGAAGGAAAGAAGGAAGGAAGGGAGGAAGAAGGAAGGAAAGGAGGGAGGGAGGAAAGAAGGAAGGAATGAAGGAGGGGGGGAGGCAGGAAAAGAGGAAGGGAAGAAGTAAGGAAAGAAGGACAGATGAAAGAAGGAAGGGAGGGAAGGAAAGAAGGAGGGAAGGAAGGAAGGGAGGAAAGAAGGAAGGAAGGAAGGAAGGGAGGAAAGAAGGAAGGGAGGAAGGAAGGAGGGAGGGGGGAGGAAAAGAGGAAGGGAAGAAGTAAGGAAAGAAGGACAGATGAAAGAAGGAAGGGAGGGAAGGAAAGAAGGAGGGAAGGAAAGAAGGAAGGAAGGGAGGGAGGAAAGAAGGAAGGGAGGAAGAAGGAAGGGAATGAGGGAGGGAGGAAAGAAGGAAGGAAGGGAGGGAGGAAGGAAGGAGGGAGGGGGGAGGGAGGAAAAGAGGAAGGGAAGAAGTAAGGAAGGAAGGACAGATGAAAGAAGGAAAGAAAGAGGGAAGGAAGGAGGGAAGGAAAGAAGGAAGGAAGGAAGGAAGGAAGGAAGGAAGGAAGGAAGGAAGGAAGGAAGGAAGGGAGGAAGAAGGAAGGGAATGAGGGAGGGAGGAAAGAAGGAAGGAAGGAAGGAGGGAGGGGGAGGGAGGAAAAGAGGAAGGGAAGAAGTAAGGAAAGAAGGACAGATGAAAGAAGGAAGGGAGGGAAGGAAAGAAGGAGGGAAGGAAAGAAGGAAGGAAGGAAGGGAGGAAAGAAGGAGGGAGGAAGAAGTAAGGAAAGAAGGACAGATGAAAGAAGGAAGGGAGGGAAGGAAAGAACTTTTTATTTTTTTAACAATTGTCACCAACAAACAAACCAGGCAGGACGTTTTACAATTCAATACAAATGTAATAAATAAACTTAATTATAAAGCTGAGTCAAAACAGTTACGTTCAGTTTAAATGAATAAATCAATGTGTTAAAATCTTCTTGTCATTTATCAGCTGACAGATATAAATGTTTCTCTCATTAAAGGATTTACACACAAACTATCACTTTAAAACACAAAGAGAGCAGAAAGCACCAGTCTGACCAGTCACTTACCACAGATGGGAACTGTTATCAGGCACTGTATGCACAACCTCAGTCACCACCTCCTCCTCCTCTTCCTCCTCCTCTTCCTCCATGTAGATGTGCCAATAACCCACATCTCAGTTTCTCTCTCTCTCTCTCTCTCTCTCTCTCTCTCTCTGTCACTCTATCACTCCTCCTCTGGCCTGCCTCCTCACGCCTCCCTGCTTCTCCTCATCCACAGCTTCACTTTTTAACGCCACATCATGGATGATCTGAGTCGCTCGCATGCTGAAGAAAAACGCCGACCCAGAGAGCTGCACACACACACACACACATGCATCACGTTTGGCTAAATGAGTTAGCAGCCAAACTGTGTGTGTGTGTGTGTGTGTGGCAGAGCTCTCCGGGCGGCGTTAACACACGACTTGAGTGTGTTTGCAACATCCGGGACTGATGTACTGACATGAAAGCATGCATGTAAACTGACTGAAGAGCGAGCAAACAAAACACGCTACATGTGATTGTGTTTGCTGACGATGAAACAGAAAATCTGCATGTGATAAAAAAAAAAAAGAAACGTTAACAGTTCTACAAACATATGATATTGAAGCCTCCTCTGTGTGTGTGAGTGCGTGTGTGGTTCAGATATCATGTGTGGATGCAGTGTCAGACTGATTTTAAAGAGGTAAAATCCACCAGAGTGAATGTTCAGCCTGTTTCTCAACAGATTTTAACCATAGACTTTATATAAGAAATGGACGTAACATCCGTGACGTCACCCAGTGATTTGTGGACTACTGCTCGGAGGCCAATAGTTTCGGATCTGAGCAGCGCCATCTTGAAAATTTGAGGTGCATGCTGGGGAAAATAAAAACAGGGATTCTACTTATATGGGCATCAGGAGGAGCATGAGGCGCCCTCCTGAACCTGTGAACCAATCAACCTGTCAATCACCACGTAGCCACGCCCTAATGCATACCCTGCTTTATCGTCACATATAAAATCAGGGAGGCCAAAATGTCCCAAATGAACATCATACTGCATTGAAGAAGGCTTTAAACTAGCGATTGAGACCATAAACACATTTTGAAAACGTTTACTGAGGTTAGAAATCAAGTGAGAAGTTGGTGAATTCTCCATTGACTTGTATAGAGACGGAAGTCCTTTTGACACCAAAACGGTCGCCCCCTGGTGGCCTTTTGATAGAATGCAGTTCTAAGTTACTTCCGCGTTGGGCCTCCGTTCAGAGGACCGGAGCTCCCAGCCTGATTATAACACAAAAACTAAATAAATAAAATTATTAAGTCGCTAAAATCTTGACTTAAATCCAACATGATTGATCTGCATCGATACAATTGGCTGATACTTATACTGATAGCTGGTTACAGCAGATTAAACCCTTTAGATTCATAATTAAAGCCAGCTATAAGCATTATTCTCATCAGCTTTATAAAACAGTGCATATACTCTGTTTTATAATAAAATATTATCATATATAACGTGGAACTAGGTGCATGTGCACAAGCCTTATTTGCACTCTTATTTCAGTCAGTAAGGCTACACTTATCTTTATGGTGAGCAACTTGAGAAACATGCATTTAAAACGAACTCTCAAGAGCTCAAAGCCTGTTGAGACACTGGTGATATTCATGGTTTGTAGCACAAATCATATAAAATTATAAGAAATATATTACAGTGCAAAAGCAGCATGCAAAACTCTGACTCCTCAAAGAAGGACTCTGATGTTTAAGGCAAAGTTTGTGCAAAGGGAAGTAATAGTATGGCTTTTACATTGAAGGCATGGTTAGGAAACAGCATATAGCAACTACTTCTATTCAACGATATATTGTCTCAGAAATAATCGTGATAAACGATATTATTGTCATTTAAAGATACCACAGATAATGATAATATATAGCCAATGTGACATGAAAAGCCTCTTAGCTGCTAATGTGAAGTGTGGCAATACTGAGGTCAAAGGTCATGTCCATGTATCATACAATAAGTTCATATATAGACATGATGATGCTGATAATTATGTTATTGTACGATAATTAAATAATTATTGTGACAGGCCTAACTCCTACAATTAGCTATAAATGGATGAAGACAAGCCTTTAAAATCAAACAAACAGGAAAGAAGAAGTAGTTAATTCTTCTTATTTATACAGATAGATTAAAAGAATGTAAAATTGATCACAGAATGTAATTAATATCTTGAATGCACCTTTGATTGGTATTTATAGACTGCACTAACAAATGTGTTTTATTGCGTATAATTCAAAGTACATAAGCTGCTGAGTTGGTACATTTCTATGGGAGTTTTTTGAATTTTTACAAATTAATATTAGCTGAACTTTATTAAATTAAAAGTTTAAACTAGAAAAATTAAGTAAACTCCAGTAAACGTCACATACCTTGCAGCTGGTCTTTGACCATTTTTTGACTGAAACAGAAATATTGATAGGAACAAAAGTTATAGGAAAGTCCTGCAGCTACAATTCAACCATAGACTGTATATAAGAAATGGACGTAACATCCGTGACGTCACCCATTGGTTTGTGGACTGCTGCTCGGAAGCCAATAGTATCGGATCTGAGCAGCGCCATCTTGAAAATTTCAGGTGCATGCTGGGAAAAATAAAAACAGGGATTCTACTTATATGGGCATCAGGAGGAGCATGAGGCGCCCTCCTGAACCTGTGAACCAATCAACCTGTCAATCACCACGTAGCCACGCCCTAATGCATACCCTGCTTTATCGTCACATATAAAATCAGGGAGGCCAAAATGTCCCAAATGAACATCATACTGCATTGAAGAAGGCTTTAAACTAGCGATTGAGACCATAAACACATTTTGAAAACGTTTACTGAGGTTAGAAATCAAGTGAGAAGTTGGTGAATTCTCCATTGACTTGTATAGAGACGGAAGTCCTTTTGACACAAAAACGGTCGCCCCCTGGTGGCCTTTTGATAGAATGCAGTTTTAAGTTACTTCCGCGTTGGCCTCATTTCAGAGGACCAGAACTCCCCGCCTGAATTCAACACATAAAAAACTTTATTTTAAAGAGAGGAAACTGTGTTAAACGAGCTGAACATTCATTGTGTCTGGAGTTCATCTCGTACAGAGAAGGAGTGCGATGATGTTGCTGATGTTTGACGTCAGCTGTCTGGCGGTGAGTCTGTCGAGGCCTCGGTGAGCCGGCCGGTGTTTCTCACACTGTCCTCTGCTCTCAGATGGCTCTCAGCGCTCAGCAGCGAGTAAATCCTCCAAGCGTGGTAAGACCCAGAGAGACCGGAAGCTCCCGGCTTAAAACACCTTTACCTCTGGCTTTTAACACACACTGGCAGCGTGGTGGAGGCCTGTCACCAACACACCCTGTTTGCACTAACACGTGTGTGTGTGTGTGTTTGTGTGTGTGTGTTAACTGGAAAACACGTATGTTCATCTTAACAAGTCATTTACAGCAGAGATGTTTCTTTGGAGAAACTCAGATATTCATTTATAAAGAAAACTGACTCTTTCTAGAAGACAGATGAAAAAACTCTTGGCTCAAACTAACTGTTCCTTTTATTAATTTACCTGTAGATTATTTTCTTGGTTTATTTATTAGTATTTTGTCTTTAAATAGTGAGAAAACGCTATTTATTATCTCCCTTAACCCTCCTGTTGTCCTCGAGTCAGGGAAGGAAGGGAGGAAGGGAGGAAGAAGGGAGGGAGGGAGGGAGGAAGGAAGGAAGGGAGGAAGAAGAAGGAAGGAAAGGAGGAAGGGATGAAGGAAGAAAAGGAGGAAGAAGAAAGGGAGAGAGGGAGCGAGGAAGGAAGGGAGGAAGAAGGAACGAAGGAAGGGAGGAAGAAGGAAGGAAAGGAGGGAGGGAAAAGAAGGAAGAGAGGGAATGAAAGAAAGGAGGGAAGGAAAGGAGGAAGGAAGGGAGGAAGAAGAAAGGGAGGGAGGGAGGAAGAAGGAAGGAAGGGAGGGAGAAGGAAGGAAAGGAGGGAGGAAAGGAGGAAGAAGAAAGGGAGGGAGGAAGGAAGGAAGGGAGGGAAAAAGGAAAAGAGGAAGGGAAGAAGGACAGAGGAAAGAAGGAAGGGAGGGAAGGAAAGAAGGAGGGAAGGAAGGAAGGAAGGGAGGAAAGAAGGAACAGTCAAAACAGACGGGGTCAATTTGACGACACAAAGGTTAAGTCCACAGTGAGGTCTTCAAGTTGCTTGTTTTGTCTGAATTCAAGTCTAAAATGTCAGTTTATTCTCATATACATCAAGAAAAAGCTGCAAATCTTCACAATTAAGAAAAAAAAAATTATTTTAAAAGACAATCAACTTAATTGAGTTGTATCATCTCTAAATGTACATGACTAAATTTGAAGATTAACAACGTAAAGCTAAACCCTTTCAGATCAATATTTATTACATTGCATAACACAAAAGTATAAATAAGTATAAATAAGTATGAAGATACCAAAATGGTTCATTCTTTATGGAGCATGCTCAGTAAATGAGTTGTCTTACTGGTCTTAAAGGCCTGATGGGAAGGTTTTTCCTCCTGTAAGACCATCAATCAATATTTTAAACAAAGCTTTTAAAGACCAACTACTACCTCTGTCCTGGTGGGTGTTTTCTGCTATTCGGCCACTGGGGGGCAGTAATGAGCACTCAGAAGGAGGATTAAGAATTGTTTATAGTATTTTTATTTCCTCTCATTTTATGTTATTTTATTATTCTACAGGTTTTATCGTCTTTGTTTTTTATTCGTCTGATTCTTTCGTCTTTTGAGCCCCCTAAACCTAGTTTTAGTCTAACTTTTATTAAACTAAAAATCTCTTTTATCTTTATTTTAACCTCTTTTTTTAATCTCTCTCTTATTTATTTTACTCAAATTCTTATTTTCTCGCATTGGTATCATTTTTTCTTTGTAATTTGTTGATTTCTTCTACACTTAGTCTTATTATCAGCTTGTCAATCAAACTGTGAAGCACTTTGAACTACATTATTAACCTGTATGAAAGCTGCTTGATTGATGGATAAGAGGTTGCACATTAAATCCTCTTCACAAATTAATTGAGAGACTTATCTGTTGCTAAAAGAAGGACCTTATTTCAGTCAATCAGTTTTTATAGTAAGTTTTATAACAGTCAGAATAAATGACTTGATAATTTTAACATATTTAATTGTGTGAATGTGTTTATGTGTGTGTGCGGCTCAACTGACCTTAGTAACCCTCTGCATGGTTTAACGCCTGCTTCCTCATAAACTTTCCATATTTAAAATTCACTGAAAATAAAAAATATCAGACACCAGAATCGCACACGTCACTTGTGTTTGTCGGAGAGAAAATAATGGTAAGTTATCACAAGCCTTCACTCTGACATTTGTTTCTATTCATCAGCAACAACAAAAAAAAAACAACACAAAGCGAATAAAAGATGTTTCAAAGTGTTTGAAGACTAACCTTTTGGGGACGATAAGTGATTGTGGATTAATGTGTGTACTGTGTTGTATTGGTGCATGTTTATTTTATTCATTCATGACTGTTTTAAAAGCATTTACCAAAAAAAAACCCCTTTGTCTTGAGAGATGGATGTTGATGTGACGGAGAGTTTACGGGAGCTTTGGAAGACGGTCGTAAAAAAAAGTGTGCTAAAAAGTTTGTGAGAAAAAGCAAAATCTAATTTAAGGTTTTAATATTCTGACTTGGACGAATCAAATGTTTATCTTTCAAAGTGACAAAAATGTCCTCTTATTCTTAAAATTGAGAAACACTATCTGCAAAAACAATCCCAAATGAACATTTATTTTGAACATTTCTTTGGTTGGATGTCAAATTTCCAGACAATAAAAAAAACTAAATAAAAATAATAATAATGATTAAATAAAAGTTCCAGCGTACTTTGTTTTCCGGCTGTGAAAACTTCCCCAACTAAATAATAAACAATTATAAAAAAAACAAATAAAAATAATAATGAACAAACAAAGGTGCCAACATCCTTTTTAGGATAAAATACTTTAAAATAAAATAAATGAACTAATTTATATAAAAAATTAAACTTATTAAACACCATTATGAATACCACCATGAAAAATACAAAGTTGAAAGTTAATAGTAAAAAAGACTAAACTACTTCTGAACTGATGAAACCTCATATTAGATTTTATTTAACTTTAAAGTATTTATTTTACTCAGGACAACACATATTCAGATTTTAGATTTAAGCTTAAAGACAGACTTTAAAATGTTAATGTGTGCCTTTTATTAACAATTTTTTAAAAACCCAGAAAACTTGGAAATCAGTTTTGTTTGTCAGATCATTGTATAATTAACATTTGGGAATCGTTGCCATTTCAAGGTTTTTTAGTTTTCATGAATACACGTTAATGTTCGAATACCACAGTAATGATGCAGGTTCCTTTAAGTTTAATGGAAAAAAACAAAATATGTTTTCTTGGGCAGAATTTTATACCAACAATTGCCCCAAGTAGGGCTGGGCAATATGGACAAAATCAAATATCACGATATTTTAGACCAAATACCTCGATATCGATATTGCAACAATATTGTAGAGACTGTCGATGTTTTCACAAAAGAACATCAGTAATGTGGATATAATGACAAAACTAGAACAGTCTGTTAAGTTCAGAAAATCATATATTTTACTGAAATGCTGCCTTTAAAACCAGGAAAAACACAACTCTGATGACATATCGTGATATTACGATATATCCAGAATCTAAGACGATATCTTGTCTCATGTCACGATATCACTTGACAACCTTTCTTTGTTCAGTGGTTCCTCACGCATTAAAAAATAGATAATGTGCTCATTTAATAACCCTTAAGAGACTCTGGTTAAATCTGTATGTTGTAGGTTGATATAAATATTCTTTTTTTTAGTTAATCTTTGGTATTAATAGCTTGAACTGTCTTCCAGTGCTCCTGTTAGCTCTCCACAGCGGGTGAAACTGAGACTCTGAAGCCGACATTGATAAAAATATAAAATCACGAACATTTTGACTTCTTTCGAAACTTTTGGGACGTTTCGTTAGCTCCCCTGTATTAGCTCCTTTTGGTGCTACCTCTCCTTTGGCTTTAATAACCCTTACATCTCCCTGTAGCTTTCACCTCCGGCTAAAGAGTCTCCTTTTCTCTAGCTCCAGTCCTCCTCTCATCCCTCCATCACCACCTCCTCTCCTCGCGTTAACCCCATTGCTCATCTGTTGTTTGTTCTCTCTCTCTTTCTCTCTCTCTCTCTTTGTTTTTTCTTTTCTTCCCGTCTGTGTAGGCAGCCCGTTGAGTAACTTCTTTGACGTAATTAAACAGCTTTTTTCAGACGAGAAGAACATCCAAGCGTCCCACTCCCCTGGCGCTCCCGCCACGCCTAGCTCCCCCGCCAAGCATGCCCCCAGCAGCAAGCCCAACCAGCCCCCGCCCAATGACTCTAAATGCCCCCCCGGCAAAGACAAAACAAAGACGGCCGCCAGCAACAGGACACAGGAACAACCTTAAGGAGCGGTAGCTGTGCATGACTAGATGAAAAAAGCAGTTATCAGGTCATTAAAACAAAGAGAACGACAGAGGAGAGCTGCTAACTTTGCCCTTTAGCTAGGAGTGAAAACAACAACTACATAAACAATAAAAAAAAAAAAAAAGGAAATCTACTTTTTGCCTATAAATTTTGTACTGTATAATGGGAATGGCTATCTCAGATTAAAAGTTAAAAATCAGTATTTTACAATAAGTAGCAGATGTAGCTTTGCCCCCCTCCCCCTCCCCCCTTTACATTGTGTCCCTCTCTGTGTCCCGGTGGGTCTTTCAGTGGGTTTGTTTCCTCCTCACATGTGTGATGGCTTGACTTGTCTTTGCCACCAGGAATGATCCATAATAACTATTAACCTCGGCGGCTCTTCGGGACCGGCCGACAGCCAAGAGAGTCCGAAACTGAAGAAAAGACAAAGGACCCTTCCCTCACCCCTCACTCCCCCCACACACACTTCGCTTCACTACCACTACCACCCCCCCCCCCCCCCCCCCCCCTCCTCCAGAAAACCTTCCCATTCTCCTCTCTCTTCGAGTCCTTTCTCCGGCCGCATCAGTAGAGTCCACATCGCCCCCACCAAGACCAAACACATCTCGGAAGAGTTGTAAAAAGATTTTAAAAAAGCCTTAAGACAGTGATGTTTGTCAATCTACACACACATACATCCCTCCTCCTCTTCCTCATCCTCCTCCTCCACTTTTCTCTTTCTTCTATTTCTCCCAACATGTACATAAAAAGTAAAAAAACAAAACAAGAAACACATACTGTATGTACTCCTCAACACAAACTTCTTTGCGGGATGTAATGACTTGCACACGCTTGACAAAACAAGAAGCGGTGGGAGAAGCTGAGACGGACGGTCGGACCGATAGACGGACAAAACGCTGGCTGGATTGTAATTCTTTTTAAATGTCGTCTTTCTTTGTGAACGGCAGGATTTTTTGAGCTCGCTGTGTTGCGGCGTTTCTGTAAATGGGTTCTTGCAGTTTTAAAAAGGGTTGCCCATAGAAGTATGATAAATGGGGGGCGACGGGTAGGTGGGGGGGGTTTGGGGGAAGGTGATATTACATAAATGAATGATCTATTCTGTTGTACAGACTAAATAATGTTCCGTATGTACAAAAAAGTGTAGTTGTGACATTATGTTTTAGACTTGTGTTGCCATGTTTAGCTTATTCCTGCGGAGGTTCGGTCACACCAGCGTTACTAACACGGAGAAAAAAGGTTCACGCAGAAATCAAATTGTTCCAATGGAATAAACTGAAATCTGCGCTCATTTATTTTAAACGTTGAATTTACGACACAGAGAGTCCGTCTAGTTTTACTTTACCTCCTCTGTTGGGGGTATAAACTGCTCTACACAAAGTTACGAAACAGGGTTTATGTTACAAATGTCTTTCGAAATAACTGTGAATCTATTGTTCCGTTAGCAACCGAGCTAATGAGTCTGCTTGCTTATGAACACGTAGTTAGCATTCGATTAGTCGAACTCTGAACTGCTGAAGCTTTTATTAGCGTTGGCACGACATTAAAATAAATGTTTTACTCTAGAGAATGAAAATCTTTGCTCCTAGTAATAACAGGTAAAGAGATAGTTATGAAAGAGGAGTCAATGTCAACAAATCCATCATTTAATGTAACTGTGTGAACTTATTGTTCCGTTAGCAACCAAGCTAACAAGATTGCGTGCTAACGTGAACTTGGCAAGCTGGCTTTTTCCACCTCTTTAAAACTGTTATTTTATTCATTTTATGAGTTTTCAGGTAATTTCATTTGAACTTTGCCAGAAATAACTATGACATTTGGTACTAATTACAGGAGGAAACTATCTTTTCATTTAAGGAACTTTTTCCGAATTTCAGACTTTAGAGTTTACCAGCCAATAAAAAGACTCTTATGGGTTACAATAACATTACCTGAAAGATTGTCTTTATCTTCCACATCTTTAAAAACTAGTTATTTAATTCAATTTATTTTAGTTTTCAGATAATTTTCTTGAACTTTGCCAGAAAGAACAATGACATTTGGTGCTAATTACAGGAGATTACCAGCCGAAAACACTACTGGGTTTAACTAGCGTCAACTGGAAAATTGTCCTCATTTTAAAAATGACAGACCTATAAAATAAAGCACTAATGATATGAGGTACAATATAAGAACAAAATGAAAAGAAGGAGTTAAGAAGTTAAGCAAATTAACAGACTAGCTTTGCAAGTACGTCACCAAACAGGAACAACATAACGATGTTTCATAAAGACGCACTGATTCATTTCAACTGTTTCACTTCCTGGTGTGATCAGGCCTCCACGATAAAAACGTCTCTTTTTTTCTTTCTTTCTTTCTTTCTTTTTGCACATATGACAAGTGAATCAGGTTTTTGGTTCAGTTACACCATGTTAGCGCATTTTTTAAAGTTTTGCTCTTGTTCAGGTTTCTTTGAATTATCTGCAGGTTTCAGACAATATTGAACTGCTTGTGTATATTTTTGTACTTTTACTGTATTTTGTCTTTTTTTTGTTTGTTTTTGGTATTTAATTTATTCTCCGTTATTTATATGAAAGATGTAGAGAATGTTTCGTCAAAATTATTTAAGGATATTTTTGTCATGTTTAAGTTATTTGATGACCAAGAAATCTTGAAAAACGTTTATGTGAGCGTTCAATTCCTTTTTCCCGGCTTTTTTGACGAAAGAAAAACCTTGTAATATACGTTTGGAAAAATGATTTACCGTAATTTAAGAATGTAGACGTAGCCTCTTCGAGAGGAACAAACCCTTTGTTGATAATTGTCGGCTCCTTCTCCTCTTTCTCTCTCTCTCTCTCTTCCCCCTTCTGTATGATGACTCAGATCTCACCAAACACTCATTCTGTAAATAAGCCGAGTTTACTGACAAGCTTATTTAAAAAACCAAGGGGATTCCTACTCTTAGCTTTGACCTCGTACGGTTGTTTGCATGTTCAGCATTCGTCTTTTCTTTGCATGTCGTTGTTGGAATTGTTCTCCTGTTCCCTTTTTCTCACCACATTTATTTATGTATTTATGTTCTTTTATGTGCATTTGTTTTTATTTGCCTTTTTTTTTAGTTTTTTTTTTATTTTCCTCTTGCCCTCTTCCTCCTTTTTGATTACTGTGCGCTCACAGTAACCGTGCAATGCATCCCCTCCCTTACTCATTCTCTCAAAGAGGGACCTCGCTGGCGATCGGGTCGCTCACCTCAGACCAGCCGGGTGGGTGTTGGGTTATCAGAGAGAAAAATTAAAAGCAATACCTTTCATTGTTCGCTTTCCTCTTTTTCTACTGTGGGAATCCAGAGCACACATAAATGGACTCGGAGCACGGAGCGCTACTACTGAGCAGGATAACCACTGGCAATGTATTCCCTTGTGATGTTACTGTGAACAACTTCAGTGCTAAAGGAAATAAATCTGTTGACTTTGGAGCTGTGTGTGTGTGCACAATTTTTCTTTTGCCCCTCCCCCCCCTCCTCCTCCTTCACCAGTTTGAGTTGTTAAGTTGTTTATTTACACAAAGTATGTACATATTTTACATATTCAGAGTCGATTATCTACACGCAGCAACAGTGAATTTAAATGCACCATTTTAAATCCCTTCAGACAAGGAACATACAAAGCTGATACACAACTGCACATATTAATAAAAACATCAACAACGCTTAAATGGACACATCAAGAGTCATAGAAGGTAAATGGAAATGTTTTAACTGCAGTGTCGGATTCACCAAACGGTTTAAAATCTCCAAATAAACTTTATCATAGTTTAGCAACCTTAACTAAGAAGATAAGAGATACTAAGTAATAGTTGTTAGCCTTTCAAAAAACAAAAACCATGATAAAAAAAAAGTAAAGAATGGATTAGACTGTAGATTTATCTTACATATTTAATAAACGTTAGTATGTCTAGTTCACTACCAAGAGTACTAACCTCGCATTACTTCCAAAACCAAGAATTAGCATATTATTAGCTAACTAAGAATTCATTTTTTAAAACATGGTTAATTTTGTAGGATTAAAGGTTATGTTAAAAAAAAAAAGCCCCATTCAGGACTGAAACACTCCAGCAAACCTGTTTCTCAAGCTAGTGTTAGATTTGCTAAATTCACCCATAACTCTTAAACTAAATCCTCAATGACTCGTTATCTTGTTACGCTAAACGTAAAACATACTGACGAACAATAAGACAGAGTTCTAACCTCTATGTTTCCTGTCCAAGTGTGTTTTTCCATTTTTTAAATGAAGTTTTTGAAGACCGTTTCATTTAAGTCGCTGAGTTAAGAAGAGCTAACGATGATTAGCCAATAAAGTCTAAACTGAGTCTTTTTCTGTGTGAAGTCAACAACACATTATATCAAAAGCTGCTGTAAGTTTCAATAATCTGTCACCACTGAACTCTATTTGTTCCCCTGAAAAACCCTAAATGTGATTTTTGTTGCAACACTTCCAGGAACATAATTCTGCTGGGGAACCACTAAATCTCTTAAATGTTTTGGCATCATAAGAGTTTGACTCTGAAGTGTTTCTCTCACACACATAAAAAAAAATACTACATTGAATTCCCAGAAACAAAACTGAAGAAGTGACCTCAGTGTCCTTAAAAGGAATCTACAGCTTTGTGTTTTATTATGTTAAAGTCACGAGAAACTTGTTTTTGTTGGGTTTCTAGTCCTTCAAACTTACATAATGAACATATGTAAGTAAATAAACAAAGAGGCTAAAGGTAGCGACATTTCTCAGGAGAATTCTTCGTCATTCTGTGGTTTGGGGAGTTTGATCCTTAAATATATAATAATTTAAATTGTTTGGTGAAATCCAACAGTGAATGGAAAAAGGAGAATACTGAGTAAACTTTTACTTTAAGTGAGAACTGATGTGTCAGCTTTTGCTCTGCTGTGATAATATGAAGTTTACAGGACTCTGATGCAGCTTTGGTAAAGTTTGTTCTTTTTTTTTTTTTTTAGATAACATCTGAGTTTTTAAAATCCTGACAAGTGAAAAACCTCAACAAAGACACACAAATGATGATTTACAGCGACAGCAAGCCGAAAATCCTTTTGTTAATTTCACTTAATAAAAGACTTAAGCAGTTATTGTAAAAATTGTAAATGTACTGCATCATCTAACTGATTTGGATCATCTCTACTTAACTGCATAAATATTCACTTGTGTCAGATTAATAAATAAGAGAAAAACTTGTTCAAACAGACGATGCTTGCAGTCTTTTCTTCTCCACTCGACTATCTTCTCCCTAGGAAACACAGTATATGGCTACTATTCCCAAACACACGTACGTCTCTTTTTAACACTCCTGTTGTCCTCGAGTCAAAGAAGGGAGGGAGGGAGGAAGAAGGAAGGAAAGGGAGGAAGAAGGAAGGAAAGGAGGGAGGAGGGAGGGAGGATAGAAGGGAGGGAGGGAAGGAAGGAAGAAAGGTAGGATGGAGGGAGGAAAAAAGAAGGGAGGGAGGGAGAAAAGAAAAGAGGAAAGGAGGTAGGAAGGAAAGAAGGAATGAGGGAAGGAAAGAAGGAGGGAGGGAGGAAGGAAGGAACGGAGGAAGGAAGGAAGGAGGGAAGGAAAGAAGGAGGGAGGGAGGAAGGAAGGAAGGAAGGGATGGAGGAAGGAAAAGAGGAAGGGAGTAAAGAAGGAACAGTCAAAACAGACGGGGTTAATTTGACCCGGGAGGACAACATGAAGGTTAAACACAGTCCAGAGCTGCAGTGTTTCTTACTCTCTACATGCCGAGTTGAGAGTGTAAAGTCTGTGAATGAGTGTGACTTCCAGATCCATGAGGAGGACCGGCTGCGTCAGGTTCTGTCCCGGCCTAGATCGGGTGCTCGTTCCTGGGCAGAGCAGCTCCTGGCCAACTCCTCCCAGCAGCAGGCGGTGGAAGTCTTCTCTGTCAAGCAGCCGGTCCATGTTCTGCAGGAAGAAACCTTCACAAAACCTGCAGAGTTCAGCGGCTCCGTGATGCTGCGAACACAAACACAAACACACATCGTCATGTTTCAGTTTCATATTGATCAATAATACTGATCGATGAGCTTCAGACAGGACTCAGTGAAAAGTGCCTGATGTGTCTTTGTGTGTTTCTAATTGGGATTATTTTGATTTATGATGTGATTTGTAAAATTAGAGGGAATTTACATTTATTTTTTACATAGTATTTTCTTCTTTTGACACATTGTTGACTCTTTTGTTAATTGCAGTTGGCCATATTGCAATTTCGATAAAATTTCGATTAATTTCAGTCCTAGTGCTCGACACAAAAATGTTTATTGTCCTCGTAGAAGCTTTACTGTCATTATATTTAGGGTTAGACAACAATATAACTAAATTTAGATATCACTCCCTGAGGCATAAGAACATTTATGACAATTAAAAACTATTTAAGACAATAATAAGGGCAATAAAGTGCAATATGCAATGTTAAAAGGTGCAATTGCAGCATAGTGCCATGTCACTTATAAGAAAACTATAAAAGAAACTCCATAGGATGCCTTAAAGTGGAATTAATTAAATATAAGTTGGTTGACCACTATCTCCAATTTTCCTTCTTTTTCCATAATAATATCAGCTTCTTTAAAACCAAACCCAACAATGTTGTAAATTGAATGCAGAATAGAAAACATACATTAATGCTATCAAATCTGAACATTTAAGACAAATCTCATGCTGACATTAAAAGTTAGAAACTCGTCTGTTTCGTAGCGTTTCGTCCTTTGTACAGACAGAAGCTCTTTTCTCTCTCCGTGTTCGTTACGTTAGCTTATGTTTTTCGTACCTTAGCGGTTTGGTAGACGTTGACGACGTTGTCCGGATTCAGACTTTGTGACAGTTTCATCTCACAACATCTCAGCAAAGCTCTGAGCTGGAAGAAACTGGCCACCGGCAGCAGCTGCAAGAAAAAACACCTACATTTAAATCAGAGTCCAACAAACAAACATGAAATAATTACTCTGCTAAATGAATTACAAAGTCCCCAAAAACGTGTTTTAAGAAGACTTAGGTTTACAAAGCAAACTAAGAAGTTGTGATTATGATTGTTATCATAGTCTTCATAGTTGAGATGAAGAAATTGTGACCATTTATCACTGAACTGCTGCTATTCAAGTGACATTTTGCTCTGAAAATTAATCTTTGATTGATTTAGAGCCAGATTATAGGTTTATTCCTACATTTGCTGAGCTGTTACACCTTTTGGGAACATCAGTGTAATTTAAGTCAAATCCAGTAATGGGCCTCAGTGGTGAGGATGATTACAATTAGATTTTTTTTTCATACTTAAATGAGTAATAATTATATAAATAAAAAGGAAAAATACACCAGGTTCTGTGTAGTGTAACTCCATAAATAAAAGCTTATTCTGACCATTGACATATTTTAAAAAAAGATAACAATCAAAGTATTATAGCAAATGAGGAAATATTGTAAAAATAAAAATAAATACATTTTTGCTGTATCCTCAAATGTCTCATTTGTATTGATTAACAGTCCAAAAACTAAAAAGATATTCAGTTTAAAATGATATAAAATAAAGAAAAAAGCTGGAATCCGAGAACTTTAATAAATAACTTGAACTTTGATTTATTCTCCAGAAAAACAGAAGTTTATTTATGAGGGAGGAAGGTATTTGTGCTAATTCATATCTTAAATATAAATCAGCTGAACCTGCAGCAGGTAACAGATGAGAGATTTTTACCTTCATGGCTTCAAAGTGTGACACAGTCAGTCCGTCCGTCCCTCCGCAGTACAGAGACTTCATCATCATCTGCAAACAAACACACTTCAGTAAGTCCAGTCCTGATCCTCTGAACATTAAATCAACTCTCAGTCACATCGATAACAAACAATAAACGGTCGTTTAGTTACCTGGAACGTGCTGTAGGTCATGTGACTGATGTGGATGATGTTGTCGGAGGAATCGCCGAGCATCTGTCGAAACCTGACGAGACGAAAAACAGAATAAAAGGACACGTTAAATTAAAGATTAGTTTAGAGTAGTTTTCCTTTTATTTACATCTAGTTTACATTTCCCTCAGCTCCTTTATTATGAATATAGTTTATTAATTGATTACTAAATATACTAAAAGGTGTCAATACTACATACAGTAAAATTAATAAAAACATCTGACAGTAGAGTTAAAAAGTGCAATAAACTAGATGTCACACTATACACATGTGCATGTTGTTTACTCAATAAAGCTGGAAAAATACTAAAGATTAATGTTTAAGATAGCAAATTGTAGTCTGCTGACATCTAGTGGGGCTGATAGTCGTCACCTTTAAGATGAATTAAATTTAAAGGATTATTTCATGCAGTCAGTTTTAATGCAACACTGATGTGAAAACTTTTCCTCAGATGTTTTTCTTCATAATACATTTTATTGATTTAGTACTTTTAATAGTAGTATAAAGTATTTTAATAGTAGTATAAAGTACTTCACAGAGCATCATAATAAAAATCTGACATTACAGTATCAGGCAAAATCAGATAAAAGTTGAATAAACATAATTAAATAAAACAAATGGGTTCCCAAGCTATAATATGGTAATAATTAATTTATATTATGTATTTTTTATTATGATTTGGTAATAATTTCATATATTTTGACATTTTACCTTTTTTTCTCCCTCATATATTACTGATTTTTATTGACTGGCCGATAATAATTGTTATATATAAAATAAAGAAAAAGTATATTTCTTATGCTATTGTAATTTTCAAGTTTAATTTTGTTTAAGTTGCACAATATTAAAAATAGACTCAAAGAGCATTAAAACAACATTAAAAGGGTTAAAATCTCAGATGTTTAACCCCTGAAGTAGAAACGAACAGCATGAATCATGATTTAAATACATAAAAAGATGAGAAGAGAGAGTTCAGACCTTTCAGAGGCCGACATCAGCAACACCCGATGAGCGAAGAACGGACGTCCGTCCACCATGAACGTCACATCGGACATCTCCTGATTGTTCAGGAAGTGAATATCTGAGGACAGAGACGAACGTTTAATCGTGCAGGTATGAGTTATACTCAGAAAATCACATCGGAGCCAGCTGCAGAAACTTAATTCATGACTAGTCTTGGATTGTCAGATTAGAAGAGTCTAATTAATGTTGCATAAATATAAAGACTGACTTAATACGAGGTAGGAAAATTAGCCTGACTTTAAGTGTCTGTAGCAGTTATATTTAACCCTCCTGTTGTCCTCGAGTCAAGGAAGGAAGGGAGGAAGAAGGAAGGTAGGGAGGAAGAAGGAAGGATGGAGGGAGGAAAGAAGGAAGGAAAGGAGGAAGGAAGGAAGGAAGGAGGGAAAGGTGGGAAGAAGAAGGAAGGAAAGGTGTGAGGGAAAAGAAGGAAGGAAGGAACGGAGGAGGGAAGGGAGGAAAGGAAAGAAGGAAGGGAGGAAGGAAGGACAGAGGAAAGAAGGAAGGTTATGGGGAGGAAAGAGAGAGAGGGAGGGAAGGAAGGAAGGAAAGAAGGAGGGGGGAGGAAGGAAGGACAGAAGGAAGGAAGGAAGGAAAGAGTGCGGATGGAAAGAAAGAGAGAGAGGGAGGGAAGGAAAGAAGGAGGGAAGGAGTAAGGAACAGTCAAAACAGACGGGGTCAATTTGACCCGGGAGGACGACACTGTGTTTATGCAGTCGGCCCCCTGGTGGTCAGATGACAGCAGTGACTTGTTACCCAGCTGTGTGGACAGAGTGACGTCCATCGTTGGGATGTGAGGAACAGGAGAGACGCTGTAGCAGTGAGAAAACACCGACGCCAACCTCTTAGTGATCACGTAGTCCTGCAGAGGAGGAAAAAACACCACATGAACTAAAACACACATCCATCAACGTGTTAAATAAGGTTTAAACTCACTCTGGAGGTCTGAAGGGACAGATAACACATTAACCCTCCTGTTGTCCTCGAGTCAAGGAAGGAAGGGAGAAAGAAGGAAGGAAAGGAGGAAGAAGGAAAGAAAGGAGGAAGAAGGAAAGAAAGGAAGAAGAAGGAAGGAAAGGAGGGAGGAAGGAATGCAGGAAAGAAAAGAAGGAAGGGGGGAAGGAAGGACGGAGGAAAGAAGGAAGGTAGGAGGGAGGGAGGAAAGAAGGAAGGAGGAAGGGAGGGAGAAAGGAAAAGAGGAAGGGAGGAAGGAAGAAAAGAAGGACAGAGGAAGGGAGAAAGGTAGGGGGGAGGAAAGAAGGAAGGTAGGAGGAGGGAGGAAAGAGAGAAGAAGGAAGGAAGGACAGAAGGAAGGAAGAAAGGGGGATGGAGGCGGGAAGGAGGAAGGGAGGAAAGAGAGAGGAAGGAAAGAAAGAGGGAAGAAGGACAGACGGAAGGAAGGATGGGAGGAAAGAAGGAACAGTCAAAACAGACGACAGGAAGGTTAATATAATATAAAAGTGATAAA
Source organism: Scomber scombrus (assembly GCF_963691925.1). NCBI lineage: Eukaryota > Metazoa > Chordata > Actinopteri > Scombriformes > Scombridae > Scomber > Scomber scombrus. The sequence continues at coordinate 46,617 of NW_026910657.1, forward strand.
CACCTTGCTGGTTTCTAACATGCTGAACATGAGCGGGACGCCTGTAGACAGGAGCTCGGGGCTGTAGTCCTCCGTCCTGATGGAGGGAAACTCTGTGAGGAGACACACGATGACTTCGTCTCTGGACAGATGCTGAGCTCTGTGGAGACACTCCAGCCAGATGTGGAGCCTCCAGGAAACACCTGGATCCAGCGGACAGGGGAAATGAAAGGGTTAAAATATGAATGTAGTTTAACCCTCCTGTTGTCCTCGAGTCAAGGAAGGAAGAGAGGAAGAAGGAAGGAAAGATGGAAGGAAAAGAGGGAGGAAGAAGGAAGGAAAAGAGGGAGGAAGGAATGGAGGAAGAAGGAAGGAAAAGAGGGAGGAAGGAATGGAGGAAGAAGGAAGGAAAAGAGGGAGGAAGGAATGGAGGAAGAAGGAAGGAAAAGAGGGAGGAAGGAAGGAAAGGAGGAAGAAGGAAGGACAGGAGGAAGGAAGGAAGAAAGGGAGGAAGAAGGGAGGAAAGGAGGAAGGAAAAATGAAGGAAAGGAGGGAGGAAAGAAAGAGAGAAGGAGGGAGGGAGAAAGGAAAAGAGGAAGAGAGGAAGGAAGGAAAGAAGGAGGGAGAGAGGAAGGAAGGACAGGAGGAAGGGAGGAAGGAAGGAACAGTCAAAACAGACGGGGTCAATTTGACCCGGGAGGACGACATGAAGGATAATACAGAAGCAGAGATTCATTATTATTAACACTTATTACAGCATCTATTATTGATGATCAGTCACATAAAGGACAGGAAAGCTGCTCTTTAAAGTCAAACAGAAGCTTTATAACTGACTTGAGCTTGTTATAAACTTGAGAATCATGTAATGAAATAGTGTTTTTACTATATGACCACGTTCATTTAACAGCAGATCCCTGATCAAAGTTTGTCTTGATTTTGATTAAAACTCAGATCAAATTGATGATTCTTGCTCCAAAAATTCAGCTTTACTGTGTCTGTATGGATCAATTTAAAGCTCCTGTGGTGTGAAACTTTAACAAATCATTTATTTAGACTTAATATCAATTAAAGGTTGTACAAATCATCAAAATCAATCAATTAAATGTGACTCACCCATCTCTCTGAGCTCCATGGTTACATCCAGGTAACCGTGCTCAGCGCTGTAGTACGCTGCCTGCTGCAGAGCTTTCATCCTGGCTTTACAGAGCCTGGGAGCCGGGCTCAGGGAGTCAGGAGCTGGAGCTGCTCTGGTCCTTCTCACCTCCTCCTCTTCCTCATCCTCGACTCCTTCAGCCAGGATCTCCTCCAGAGAGAGGATGTCCTCCTTCCTGGGCTGAGGTTGCAGCAGCAGCCTCCTCAAAACATTCCTGCAGAAGAAGACGAGACAGCTGCTGATTACTGATTACTTCAACAACACTGTGATTCACTTTAAAGGGAAAGCAGATGTTGCAAAGCAGATGTTGCATTAGCATTTTTCAGAGCTGAATCGATTCATTACTTTGCAAGTCAGCTAGATTCATTCAGACAATCATCAGGCTTCAACTTATGCACTTGTGTCCGAACCTCCAGTGGTTTGGACCAATCAGTGTCCTGTAATTCTTGATTTATTTCCAGGCGGGGAGTTCCAGTCCTCTGAAATGATGCCAACGAGGAAGTAACTTAAAACTGCATTCTATCAAAAGGCCACCAGGGGGCGACCGTTTTGGTATCAAAAGGACTTCCGTCTCTATACAAGTCAATGGAGAATTCACCAACTTCTCACTTGATTTCTAACCTCAGTAAACGTTTTCAAAATGTGTTTATGGTCTCAATCGCTAGTTTAAAGCCTTCTTCAATGCAGTATGATGTTCATTTGGGACATTTTGGCCTCCCTGATTTTATATGTGACGATAAAGCAGGGTATGCATTAGGGCGTGGCTACGTGGTGATTGACAGGTTGATTGGTTCACAGGTTCAGGAGGGCGCCTCATGCTCCTCCTGATGCCCATATAAGTAGAATCCATGTTTTTATTTTTCCCAGCATGCACCTGAAATTTTCAAGATGGCGCTGCTCAGATCCGATACTATTGGCCTCCGAGCAGCAGTCCACAAACCAATGGGTGACGTCACGGATGTTACGTCCATTTCTTATATACAGTCTATGGTTATTTCATGATCTTATGAATCCAGCTGCTTCACACGTTGTCGTCAATAAAAACAAAAGCTGTGATCGATCGAGTCTTTGAATAAATGTAGGATTTACTGTAGTATAAAGAGCAACTCCCATGTTGTATAATCTTGGTTATATAAATGTTTTCATGAGAATTAGTTTTTAAGGTATTATTTCATATTGACCATTTTTAAAATGCAACAAGGATTTCAGAAATAAACTTTATAAATGTTGCTTTGATCTTTTTGCACGATATTTTACCAGATTTGATATGATTTGATATTGTGCATTATGGGAGAGTTTGAGGTGAAAATTAGGAGTATTTTACTTTATGTTAAGAGTTTTGTTGATTAAAACTGCTGTGAAAATTGAAAATAATCGAAAGTAATTAGAGAAAGTTAAAAAACGTTAACTAAAAAGGTAAAATGTGACACTGACCACATGAAGAGACCAGGATTTCTTTCTCACCTGTGTCCGTGCGCTGCGGCGTAACTGAAACAGTTCATGTCTTCATACAGCGGTGATGTCAGAGAGTTCCCATGATGCACTCTGAGCAGAGGGTCGGCTCCGTAGTTGAGCAGCAGACTCACCATCTCATAGAAACCTGAGAAGAAGAAACAACACAGTTAATGAACCAGAGCGAAACTAAAAGCCTCTTCTGTTCGGTTCATGTTGTGGTTCAGTACCAGCAACACCTCAGAGTTTAAAGTGTCAGTCTGGACACACACACACAGACACACACACACATATATCTTCAGGTGTTCATTATAACGTTACCTGCAGCAGCAGCGAGCTGCAGCGGCGTCTCAGCTGAGCTCTCCTGACCGTCCAGCAGCGCTCCTCCTTCCACATCTGCTCCGGCCTCCAACAGCAGCTGCAGGCATGAAGAGGAGACGATGTTAGACTGTTAGAGAGTTTACACTGAGCTGATCTGTTCAAGCAGCAAAGACATTTTGCTAAAGAACTGAATATTTCTAAAGAAGTTATTATATTGGGAATATACACTTGTTGGTGTTGATGTTGAACTCAGAGTCTGCTGTGAAGATGGAGACTGAAAAACAACTATTTGTGGTTTTAGGGGGAAACATGCTGGTAACGCTTGGACTGTCTCACCAGGCAACCAGCAGAGATTTCAGAAGTCACGACTGCAGGCCAAGAAATACTCCAGCAACTAACCCAGTAAAAATACCGACTCTCATTTTTACACATCAGTTTTTGTGCAGATTGAACAAACACATTCTAACATGTTAATAAGTGAGTTTCAGACGTGCTGAACAATCAAAAATAAATTAATCTGCATAATTAATATGTGATTCATTGTTTGAGTCATTTTTTTCAAACAAAAACACAAAATATTTGGTGCCTCTGGATTCTCAGATTTCACTATTGGCTGCTTTTCTTGATACTTTCTTGACTTTGATTGGTTAGGGTTAGGGTTGAAGCTCTAACCTGAGTGACAGACAGGTGACTGTGCAGCACAGCGAAGGTCAGAGCCGCCCAGCGCCGACTGCCGGGGTGAACAGACGGGTGTCGGACCGAGCAGGCCGGGATCTGAAAGACACAAACAGACCTCAGTCACTTCAGTCTTTAAAATCACTGAATTCAGTTTCCTAAAAACAATCAGACTTTATTTATATGTTGGTGCTGCAGGAAGCCTGAGGTGTGTTTTTACCTGCAGGTCCAGATGAGCTCCGGCCTCGATGAGCATCTGCACCAGAGCTTCATCTCCTGCTGCAGAGGCGTACATCAGAGGAGTCATTCCCTGCAGGAACATACAGGACACTTTATATTAGAGGTTTAATGTTGGAGGTGCAGCGTCATTTACAGGCTGGTGATCTACAGTATGAGTTCAGTTCTCAGGAGATCTCAGTAAAGAAACCAATAAATATTTAACTTCTGCTTCATGGTGACTTTACACCCGAGTGACATCACACCCCCCCCCCCTCACCTGGTCGTCCATGGTGTCGACCCCGTCGGCTCCCAGCAGACGTGAGGCCTGAAGGACCAGATCTGCTCGGCCACAGGAGAGCATCCTGAAACCCAGATCCAGCTGGAACTTAGCTGAAGCTGCTTCAGCATCCAGAACCTTAAAGGACTGAAAGCAGCACTCAGACCTGCAGAGAAGCAACAGGGGGACGTTTACTGCTTCATCATCACCATCACCATCATCATCATCATTACCACCACCATCATCATCATCACCACCACCATCATCATCTTCATCATCTTACTTCAGCTGTCTGGGTTCACAGTCGAGTCCCGGCAGCAGCTGCCTCGCCGTCTGTCTGACATCATCGCTGTCCACCAATAAGCTGCAGCGATGCTCAGCGTGCACCACGGCGATCCGGATCCACTCCATGAGAGGAGGGAGGAGCAGGAACGGCCTGCAGGAACAGCAGGAGGGAGTTTAGCATTATTTTACACCTTCTTTTTTTTTAAAGGTTATTTTTAAATGTAAATAGTGAAAAACGAGTGTAATTGGAAGTGTGTAATCATGTTTTCTTTTTGCCAAAATATATTCTAATATGGACAAAATGAAATTAAAATAAAATGATATTCCTAAAAGTAATTTTTTTTCTTCTTCATCTGTGGAAAGAGTAAAGTTGACCCCACCTCACATTTCTGGTTTTACCCACTTTATTTATTATATTTTGTTCCAATTTTTTTATTATCTTTTAATCTATGTGGGTTTTCCAAATGTTTAAATTTTTTATTGAGTCATTATTTATTTAATTTTTTGTTTTTATTTTGTTGTACAAATAAAGTCTGATTAATTGACTGATTGAAGTTGTTATCAGTGATGTCATTCGTTTCCATGACAACTCAACAAACTGTCTGCTGATGAGATATGGTTGAAAACTGCTGAAAAAGCAAGTAAATGCACCTTGAGTCAAGTTATAACACTCAATAAGTACTGCAGAAGAGCTTCATTAAACACACACACACACAAACACACACACACACACAGAGACAGACACACACACACAGACACAAACACACACACACACACCTCTCTCTGCTCAGCGTCACCGTCGGAGGTTCCAGGTTCGGGTTCTCCAGCGACTCCATCTGCGGACTGGACAGGAAGTAGTAGAGTGTGTGGAGGGCGTCCGCCGCCCAGGATACCGACAGCTGATTGGCCGATCGAGTCGGGCTGATGAACGGACTCGAGCTGCGGAGACGCTGCATGTGACGCATCGCTCGAGACACGAGATCACCTGCAGGACCACGGACACAAAGAGTCAGATTACAGCTAAATAAAGATGAAGATTTAGAATTAAGTGTTAGAAATAAACTTGTATATTCATATTATAGTTTATTAGTATATGACATTATGACATTTCAACAAGTGCAAACAAATGACATAAATCAGAAGACAAAAGCAACATATACTGTTTGTACTTTATGTATATAAGTACGTAAAGCTCTTACTTTATATATATTTATTTTTATGTTATTTGGTATTCTTCTCCCTTAGTTCAGGCCTGTTATTTGTATTATAAGGATGTTTGCTGCTTGAAATGCAAAACAATGAAAATTGAAATAAAAATGTGATTAAAAAAATAAAAATAAAGCAACATATGTCAAAATAAAAGTAATCTAAATACAATAAAAAGTGTCAAATTGGGAATAAAATGAAGCTAAAATACAATAAAACAAAGTTACAGTGCAGTGTGAGAAATGACCCTAACATATATAACAACAGTTTAGTGTTTTTCAGTCGATAGTAATTTAAACTGAATATGAGGCATAAATACATATTTTAAAACACACACAGAGCTGCTTTGTGTCCATTAACCAGCCTGAACACTGAAGGCACACACACATCTTTTATTTTCGTTGAGTAACGAGCGTTCAGATAACGAGCTACGGTGGCCTGCAGGGTGTGAAGGTGCCCTTGTTTCTGGATACAGGCCACAGGTTGTTATGTAAGCGACGGGGGGGGGGGGGGGGGGGAGAGGGGGGGCAGCGACTAACGACGGGGGGGAGGGAGGGGGGGGGGGCAGTGACTAACGATGGGGGGGAGAGAGGGGGGGGGGCAGTGACTAACGACGTGTCCCAGGAGCCCGACGCTGGTCACAGTTTAAACAAACACACACACACACTTAAACACACACACAGGAGCTGACTGTGACGATGGTGACACACACACACACACACACACACTCACTCACTCACTCACTCACTGAGCTCGGCGATGCTGCACACACACACACACACACACACACACTGAGCTCGGCGATGCTGCCCACACACACAGACACACACACAGACACAGACACACACACACACACACACTCACTGAGCTCGGCGATGCTGCCCACACACACAAACACACACACACACACACACTCACTGAGCTCGGCGATGCTGCCCACACAGGTGGCGAGCAGCGACTGTTCCAGCGTCCGCAGCTCCAGCTGGATGTAGGCGTCCTCCCGGCTCTCCACTCGGTCCTCGGGAACCTTCGTGTACGGGCTGACATGAGCCGGCAGAGACAGCTCACCTGAACACACACACACACACACACACACACACACACACACACACACACACACAGAGAGAGGTATTAATGTTAAAGTTTACAGATACACAGATACCAACATAAACACACACACACTCACCTGATGAACAGTGCAAGTGCAATTTACCTGAGCATTATTTATTATGTATTATTGTTACTTATCTGTACATTATTTATTACTTTAACCTTTATTAATGCAGATTTTTGGTGCTGCAAACAAGATTTCGTTGTGTGTTTATATGCAATGACAATAAATAAATATCTATCTAAATACACCAAAAGAGTTTTCTATCTTTCTGGTTTGCTTACGTGTCATTCGGCCTACTGCACATGCTCAGTAGTGTTTCCCGCTCTCGGCCCACAGGCTTTACATTGTGATGATGTCAGAGTTTTTTTTAAATTGCTTTCACAGATAAAAGAACCTCCATGGATCAAACATTCATAACATAAAGAGAGTCATCATTTATCTTGTCTGCAGTTTTACACACATCTCTTTTATAATGGTGCTCTATGGTTGCAGCTGCAGTACTGTGAGTGACCACTGGGGGAAATCAGCTCTTATAATACATCCATGAGTCACATGTGGATTCAGATTCAGACTTTTGATCCCAAGGAGGACAACTCATTTACAGCTTGTCTAGCAATCACAAACATTATTCAATAAGTCAGATCAGTAAAAAACACAGATCAACAAACAAAGATAACGATAACTAAAGTAAGATAACTGAGTATCTACACACAGCAGCAGCTATGGATTCAAATGAAGAACCAGTTTCATCAATAAAAACTTGCAACCTGCAGGTCAAAACCACATCTGGGGACATTCGTTGCATCTTTTAAAAAGGCAAAAAAATGCGAAATAATCTCACATAAACTCTCTTAAACTCCTCCTGCTGCATAATAATCACTTCTCTTCTGCATCTCTACGACTTAAACACTGATATTAGTCTAAATATGTCCTAACACACACCTGTTGTTTGTCACTAACACACAGAGAGAGAGGAAGCATCCAGCTGCACCAGCGACAAACTGAAGATGTGTAATTATCTAGTGTTTGGCTCGTTGCCTGTTAGAGGAAGACAGGAGGAAGTGTTTTTAATGGATGTTTCCTTCTGAATAAAACAAGTGAAAAGATGTAAAAGCACATCTGTAGCATGAGAGACTGCTCTGTGTGTGTGTGTGTGTGTGTGTGTGTGTGTGTGTGTGTGTGTGTGTGTGTGTGATCAATCAATCAATCAATAAATCTTTATTGGTATATCAGGTTATTGCAGTTCAAAGTGCTTCACAACTGACTGAGGAGCCAATAACAAGACAGAACAAGAGCAGACCATAAAAACGATAAAGAAAAAAGACAAAAAAGAAGCAAAAAACTATGTGAGAAAAAATGCACGAGAACATAAAAATGAAAGAAAGAGCAATAAAACAGATTTAAAAGCTCCAATAAAAGTGATAGTGGTCTAAAAGGAGGATGTGAGCAGGGATGTGATTGCAGGAGCAGATTTTCCCCTTTGTGTCCCGCTGGATCCAGTATGTGCTGACTCAGCACAATGAAACACAATGAAAACAGCTTCAGTGACGCTGATCTGCAAAAAACACACTGAAGCCTCCCGCTGCTGGCTACCACGCACGCACACGCACACATGCACATGCACACAGACACAGACGGACAACAACACACGGGCAACACGCCCCCACACACACACGTCCACACACGCACACACACGCATGTCCACACACACACACACACACACACGTCCACACACGTCCACACACGCACACAAACACACACGCATGTCCACACACGCATGTCCACACACACATACACACACATGCAACACACACACATGCATGTCCACACACACACATGCAACACACACACACACACATGCATGTCCACACACACATACGCATGTCCACACACACATAGACACACATGCAACACACACACATGCAACACACACACACAAACACACACACTATGCGAGACCTCATAACTGCATGTGTGAAGAAACATCATCATCATCATCATCATCATCATCATCATGTGGATTATTGATTAATCAGTTTGTTGTTAGTTTAAAATAAATAAATCACAACTTTCTTAATATCTGAGTTTGTCAAACTAAAAGTTCAAAACCCCAAAATATTCAGTTTACTGTCATATATAATATTATATATAATATTTATAAATAATATTTATATAATATTTATAAATAATATTTATATATAATATTTATATATAATTTATAAATAATAATTATATAATATTTATATATGATAAAGGTAAGTCAGTGATGCATTTATGGGTGTACAGAAGAGTATTATAAATGTAATTGATATAAATGTGTGTGTGAATGTATAGTTAATATATAGAGAAATATTAACCCTTAAACAGGCAGCATGCACCAGGAGATACACACATATATATACATACATGTTTTTAATATCTTAATAGGGGCAAATTATCCTGGTGGAGATACGACTCATAAAATACAAAATATACATAATATTTGTTTAAGTTATTTGTGGAATTGAGATAATTAGTAACTTTAAAGTAAATAAAAACAATAATTTTCATGTCATTTTCCTCTCTTGTCTGTTAAAGAGTTAATTCATGTTTTAACTTCTTGTATATTGTTTATGTTTTATGTGTTTTATGCTTTTTATTGAGTTTCTGCACCTTTATTTTACATTAACTTATTAAAACATGATGAAGAGCTGCAGTAAATCTGTTGCAGCTTCATAAAGAACCAGTTTCAGTTTGAGCTGATTTAATGTTTCATTTAACAGAAGTCTGATTATCGTCTCCGACCTGAGAAACACACCTCGGCTTTCTTTCTTTCTTTCTTTCTTTCTTTCTTTCTTTCTCGTCTGGACGTAAAGAAAGAACTCTTTGCTGCGTGTGTCTCATAATTAGAGTGGATTACTCTGCTGCTGTGTTTACAGACAGCCAACAAGCATCTATTCATGAAACACAACAGGAGACCAGTCTGCTGCCACACAGAGCACAAACCTCTGTTTTCTAATCCCTACCTGTGTCGCACTGACCCACACACACACACACACACACACACACACACACACACACACACACACACACACACACAAACACACACCTCAGCTACTGTGGCCAACACTGACCTGCTTACATCCAGAATCATGAGTGATTAAGTCATTTCCTGCCACTCTGTGTGTGTCTTAATCAAAACATCACTCCTAACAACCCCCAAGCTGCAACAGCATCCTCATAGAAAGCGTGTGTGCTACTGTGTGTGTGTGCATGTGTGTGTACATGTGTGTGTGCGTGTGCAGGTAAGCTTGTGCGTCCCGAATGAAAACAGAGCCGCAGTCATCGGGCCTGAAAACAACAGCTCTTTTCTGCTGCGTCGTATAAAGCTGAGAGTGTTTGGGTCGGGACAACAGAAGCACAGAGCGGGGTGAAGACGTGTGTGTGTGTGTGTGTGTGTGTGTGTGTGTGTGTGTGTGTGTGTGTGTGTGTGTGTGTGTGTGTGTGTGTGTGTGTGTGTGTGTGTGTGTGTGTGTGTGTGTGTGTGTGTGTGTGTGTGTTTGTGAAGCTCAGCCAAGTCTAAGTTGAGTCCAGGAGAACTAATATTATTCCCAATCAAGACTAAAACTGAAAATACTAGAACTGCAACTAATCATTGATCCATCTGCTGAACATTTAATGAATTAAAATCGATCATTTAACAATAAAAATGTTTAACCCTCCTGTTGTCCTCGAGTCAAGGAAGGAGGAGAGGAAGAAGGAAGGAAAAGAGGGAAGGAAGGAGGGAAGAAGAAGGAAAGGAAGGATGGAAAGGAAAGGAGGAAGGAAAGGAGGAAGAAGGAAGGAAAGGAGGAAGGAAGGGAGGAAGAAGTAAGGAAAGGATGAAGGAAGGAAGGGAGGAAGAAGGAAGGAAGAAGGAAGGAAAGGAAGGGGTGAGGAAGGAAGGAATGAAAGGAGGAAGGAAAGGAAGGAAGGACGGAAAGGAGGAAGGAAGGAAGGAAGAAGGGAGGAAGGAAGGAAAGGAGGAAAGAAGGAAAGGAAGGAAAGGAGGGATGAAGGAAGGAAGGGAGGAAGAAGGAAGGAAAGGAGGGGGTGAGGAATGAAGGAAGGAATGAAAGGAGGAAGGAAGGAAGGAAAGGAGGGATGAAGGAAGGGAGGAAGAAGGTAGGGAGGAAAGAAAGAACAGTCAAAACAGACAGGGTCAATTTGACCCGGGAGGACGACTAGAAGGTTAAATAAAAGCTTAATTATCTAAATAATCGTCCAAAACTAAAGATTTTAAATTAAAAGGCAGAAGAACACCAGAGAAGAATTTGGCTTTTTTGCTTGAAAAATGACAGAAATGATAATTATTTGATTGTCAAAATCATTGCTAATTAATTTCGTTTCACTCGACTAATCAATTAATTTCTAAACAGTGAAGCTCAGTTCTTCTGTCTTTGAGTCTCTTCAGAGCTGGATTCTTGCTGATACGTGAAGCAGAACTTTGTAGAAAAACTCTAAAAAGTCTATTTATAAAACTAAAACTGTGCCGTGTTTCTCCAGCGGGTCGTAACTCACCCACACACACACACACACACACACACACACACACACACACACACACACACACACACACACACACACACACACACACACACACACACACACACACACACACACACACACACACACACACACACAGCAGCTCGGGGGGGTCGTCAGGTCTCCAGATTCTGGTCCAGAAGTAAGAAAAGTTGGTTCTGAATCCAGCTGATATTTACAGTCATATAAATAATAAAGTGTTTCTCAACACTCTGAGTAATGTTTTTTCACTCCAGATGTTTCTATGACGACGGATGTGATGTCACTGTTCATTCCATATTTGGGCATTTCCTATATTTCCAGAACCATTGTTGGTTAAACATCATTAAAACAACTTTACTGCTGCATCTAATGATTATTTTCATTATCCAATAATCTGATTAGTTTATAGATGACCTGATTATTATTCATGCAGTCTGTAAGATGTTAGTAAATAGTGAAAAATACCTTTTAAAAATGTCTTGTTTTGTCCACTGAACAGTCCATAATCTGAAGATAACAGTTTATTATCACAGAAGAGAGAAAACTAACTGGAACTAGCGAATGTTTCAACATTTTTAATTCAAAAAAGTTGCTTTGACAATTATTTTACTGTCAAAAATACAGATTGACTAGTTTAGTAATAGATTTATTGTTGCAGTTCTTCTCTAAAACCACAAGCGAGTGGAGGAGCCGCAGTTACTTCAGATTACTGCAAATAATGATTATGAATGAATATTAATGCAGTCTATAAAATAATGTAATAAGTGTGTAGTGTAATAAACTCCCAGAGCTCATGGTTCCTTTAAAAAAGAAGAATAAGCAAACTAGGATTATAATAAAGTGGAGCCAGTGAATTTTTCAACATTTTTAATTTTAACCTTCGTGTCGTCCTCCCGGGTCAAATTGACCCCGTCTGTTTTTTGACTGCTCCTTCTTTCCTCCCTTCCTTCCTTCCGTCTGTCCTTCCTCCCGTCCTTCCTCCCTTCCTTCCTCCCTCCTTCTTTCTTTCCTTCCTTCCTCCCTTCCTTCTTCCCTTCCTTCCTCCCTTTCTCCCTCCCTCCTTCCCTGTTTCCTGCCTCCCTCCTACCTTCCTTTATTCCTTCTTTCCTCCATCCTTTCCTTCCTTCATCCTTCCTCCCTCCCTCCTTCTTCCTCCCTCCCTCCTTTCCTTCCTTCTTCCTCCCTGCCTCCTTCTTCCTCCCTCCCTCCTTTCCTTCCTTCTTCCTCCCTTCCTTCTTTCTTCCTCCCTTCCTTCCTCCTTTCCTTCCTTCTTCCTCCTTTCCTTCGTTCTTCCTCCCTCCCTCCTTTCCTTCCTTCTTCCTCCCTTCCTTCCTTCATTCCTCCCTCCCTCCCTCCCTCCCTCCTTTCCTTCCTTCTTCCTCCCTTCCTTCCTCCATCCTTCATTCCTTCTTGAATCGAGGACAACAGGAGGGTTAAAAAAAGTTGCTTTAATTTCTTTTTTTATTATCAAAATTGCTGATTGACTAGTTGATTAATTGATTAATAGATTAAAGTATCAATAAAATAACTAATTCACAGAGCACAGAGTTACGTCTTTAGTCCAAAATCTGAAGACAATCAGTTTTATTATCACATCTCCATAAAACCCTTTACAGTCAGTGATGATGTCTGAAGTCAAACTATCAACTGTAGTTTTTTTATACTCTAATAAAATAATAATGGTTGGTGAACTTTGATTTTTGTGGTGGATAGTTTTGTTTTGTAGCTGAGGATGAAGAAGAGGAGGAGGAAGAGGAAGAGGAGGAAGAGCAGACAGACAGCTGGAGAAAAGCAGAGCGAGTGAAGAGAAACCCGACACTCACTCTGCTACCAGAACGCCGGCTAATGTTATCTCCATCTGGGTTTAATGCTAAACTGTAAAAACAGAAGGAGGAAGAAGAAGAAGAAGAAGAAGAAGAAGAAGAAGAAGAAGAAGAAGAAGAAGAAGAAGAAGAAGAAGAAGAAGAAGAAGAAGAAGAAGAAGAAGAAGAAGAAGAAGAAGAAGAAGAAGAAGAAGAAGAAGAAGAAGAAGAAGAAGAAGAAGAAGAAGAAGAAGAAGAAGAAGAAGAAGAAGAAGTTTCAGTGGTTTTCTCACAGTAATACGACCCAGTGATGAAACTATCAAAGCTTCATGATTAATAGTGATTAATCATGATTAACGGCTTTAATCTAAACAGAAGTCTCTCTCTTTCTCTCTCTCTCTAAAATAATGAGTAGATTATTTGCAGATTAGTTGCAACAGTTTGGCGTGTCTGTCGAGTTCACTGCGACAATTAATCAACTAGTCAATCAGCAATTTTGATAATAAAATAACTATTAAAGCAACTTTTTGAGAGAGAGTGAGTGAGTGAGTGAGTGAGTGAGTGAGTGAGTGAGTGAGTGAGTGAGTGAGTGAGTGAGTGAAAACAGCGTCCATACCCACTGGCTCCAGACTCGCTGCCTACCGGCTTTTAACCAGATTACGCTACCAAAACAATTGCCAATTTCTGCCTTCCTTCCCTCTTTCCTCCCTTCCTTCTTTCCTTCCTCCATCCCCCTTTCTTCCTTCCTTCTGTCCTTCCTCCCTTCCTTCTTTCCTCCGTCCCTCCTACCTTCCTTCCTTCTTTCTTCCGTCCCTCCTACCTTCCTTCCTTCCATCCTTCCTTCCTTCCTCCCTCCTTTCCTGTCTTCTTTCCTTCCTTCCTCCCTCCTTTCCTTCCTTCCTTCCCTCCTTCCTTCCTTCTTCCCTCCTTTCCTTTCTTCTTTCCTTCCTTCCTCCCTCCTTTCCTTCCTTCTTTCCTTCCTTCCCTCCTTCCTTCCTTCCCTCCCTCCTTCCTTCCTCCCTCCTTTCCTTCCTCCCTCCTTTCCTTCCTTCTCCTCCTTGACTCGAGGACAACAGGAGGGTTAAGTATATAAAAAGTAAACTTCAAGTATACTGCCTCAGTTTAAGTATAAAATAAGTATACTCGTAGTAAACTTGAATAAACTACTTTTTGCTAAGGGTCTTTATTTCTCGACGCTGTTACTTCAGGATCTGTCTTTGTGTCTTTGGTCACATTTAACACTCGTTTCCTTCCCTTCATTCAGCCTCACAGACAGAAGCTGTGGTCCTGGGTTTTTCATCACTGAGGTATTTAATATGTGGGGGTGGGCCTCTGCAGGGGGCTCCAAACTGTTTCAGGGGAAACTTTAAATATGGATGATTTTTTAAAGAGATGTTTCGGAGGAATTTTACTTCCCTTTTTTTCCTGTATTTTCCCCCCAGAAGTAGAAAGAATCTAATAAATATCTTCAGACAGGCTTTATTTTATGTATTTGGTGGCGTTTCAACTTATGTCAACCAGCAATGCAATATCAGGCAATGTTGGCTCACAGTTGTTGAGTGTTTATGGGATCAAATAACATAATCATGATCCCACAGAGCTGAACTATGGAAGTAAACTGAGGAGGGGATGAGGGGGTGAAGCTGTGTCTGAAGGGAGGCTCACAGTCTCAGACTCAGAAACCCACGAGTCTGAAGATGTAAAGATACGGAGAAAAAGATTTAAGATGTTTAGATTCTGATCGGTAATGAAAAACCATCATGTTGGTGTCTGATGGTCCAAAGTTATTAAAGTTATTCTGCTTCATGACAACGAGCTTAAACCAACATCCAGAGTCATAAAGAACTATCTTCCTCTACAAGGAGTCTGCAGAAGATGAAGAACAAGAAGAAGAACAAGTAAAAGCAGAAGAAGAAGAAGCCTTCCTCCCCTACTTTCCTTCCTTCTTCCTCTCTTCCTTCCTTCCTCCTTTCCTTCCTTCCTTCCTTCCTTCCTCCCTTCCCTCCTCCCTCCTTCCTCCTTCCTTTCCTTCCTTCTTCCTCCCTCCTTTCCTTCCTTCCTCCTCCCTCTTTTCCTTCCTAACATATGTACTACACAGTGTTCATGTTGATGAGGGAACAGAAGCTGGTCTGAGCAAGAACTTAAATTTCTTTCGTTCCTTCCCTCATTTCCTTCCTTCCTTCCTTCCTCCTTCTTCCTCCCCTCCTTTCCTTCCTAACATATTAATAATAAAGCTGCGTGTTTACTACACAGTGTTCCTGTTGAAGGGAACAGAAGCTGGTCTGAGCAAGAACTTAAATTTCCTTTCTTTCCTTCCCTCCTTTCCTTCCTTTTCCTCCCTTCCTTCCTTCATGTTGAAGGGAACAGAAGCTGGTTCGAGCAGGAACTTAAATACATTTTTGGCTCCAGAGTTTTTAAAACAGAGGAAAAATGATCAGTGCAGACATGTCTGGACTCAGTAACAATATAAATGTGCTTGCTGCTGAGATGTTTGGAGGATAATGACATTACAAGCTGAGTCTCTGGATCCTTCGCAGCAGAGCCGAGGCTTTTTTCTCACGTTTCACTGCTGGGGTTTATTTTTATCACCAGATCAGGAAGAACAATTTGGGGCCTTTTTGTCCTTGAATGATTTCCTTATTATTAACCTTCTAGTCGTCCTCCGGGGTCAGATTAACCCGTCTGTTTGGACTGTTCCTTCTTTCATCCCCCCCTTCCTTCCTTTCCTTCCCTCCTTCCTTCCTTCCTCTTTTCCTTTCTCCCTCCTTCTCTCCTTCTTTCCTTCTTTCCTCCCCCCTACCTTCCTTCATTCTCTCCTCTGTCCTTCCTTCCTCCCTTCCTTTTTTCCTTTCTTCCTCCTTCCCTCCTTCTTTCCTTCCCTCCTTCCTTCCTTCCTCCCTTCCTTTCTCCCTCCTCTCTTTCTTTCCTCCCCCCTACCTACCTTCCTTCTTTTCTCATCTCCCTTCCTTCTTTCCTTTCCTCCCTTCCTCCCCCCCTACCTTCCTTCCTTCTCTCCTTTGTCCTTCCTCCTTACCTGGACACGAGGACAACAGCAGGGTTTAAAAAAAAGAAAAGGGGAGCGAGGTAACAGAGGGGGTGGGGTGTGTGTGTGTGTTTGTGTGTGTGTGTGTGTGTGGGGGGGGGGGGGGGGGGGGGGGGTAGTTGTTGGGAGAAGGGTGACAGCAGCTACAGCGGCTGTTTGTTTAGCCGAGCAGACGGCAGCTCGCGGTCCGCAGCCTGAGCGGGAAAGAGAGCTCCTTTGTGTCCTGTGTGCGGGTCAGAGGGTAACAACACTCACTTCTTCCTGTTCGTTCTCATGGGAGCTGCAGCCGGCATCCCAGCATGCAGTGGGGCAAGAGGTAGAGGAACAGGGTGCCTTAGATGGAGGGGGGGGAAGGTGGGGTTTGGGTCGTTTTTAACATGTTGATGGAGCCTGATATTCATCTAGTGACTCAACAACTAACTGCTTCTTAGTCACATTGATTTATAGTCTATTGGTTCGTCCTCAACAATGTCGACAAATTAGAGAAAGGCTGCTTTTTACTCTGTAGATTTACTATGAAGAGAAAGTAAGAAAAAAAAAAGTGGAATATGGAGGCTCAGATGTCTGAAGTCACGTTCAGTCTCAGATTGATCACATTCTGATGTCAAAAACATGTCAAAACACACCTTATAATATTCAGAACAAGACAGTTTATAACGGAGCTGCTGACAGACAGGTGCTCCATCAAGCAGCCGTCGTCACGGTAACCTGCACGTGAAATGACGACCTAATCCAATATTCGCTGCATGCAGACATTCACACATCATTGCGTTTCTGGTCAGTGAGTGAATTACATCTACTAGCCTCTCGCATATTTTTACCAGCATTTGGTGCTAATTTTATGTCCTGTAACTTTTATGTAGTCTGAGAAAACCCGAAAATATTCCATTAAACTTTGTGTCGTCCCTCCCGGGTCAAATTGACCCCGTCTGTTTTGACTGTTCCTTCTTTCTTCCCTCCCCCCTACCTTCCCCCTTCCTTCTTTCCTTTCTTCCTCCCTCCTTCTCTTTCCTCTCTCTTTCCTCCCTTCCTTCTTTCCTTCCTCCATCGCCTTTTCTTCCCTCCTTCTTTCTTTCTTTCCTTCCCTCCTTCTCTTTCTTTCCCCCCCCACCTTCCCCTTCCTTCTTTCCTCTGTCCTTCCTTTCTCCCTCCCTCCCTCCCTCCTTTCGTCCCTCTCTCCTACCTTCCTTCTTTCCTCAGTCCTTCCTCCCTTTCCTTCCTCCTTTCCTTTCCTCCCTTCCTTCCTTCCTTCCTTCTGCCTTCCTCCCTTTCCTTCCTCCTTCCTTTCCTTCCTCCCTTCCTTCCATCCTCCCTCTCTCCTACCTTCCTTCTTTCCTCCGTCCTTCTTCCCTTTCCTCCCTCCTTTCCTTCCTTCATCTTCCCTTCCTTCCTTCTTCCTCCCTTCCTTCCTTGACTCGAGGGCAACAGTATTCTTACACCAATACCAGCGACTGTTTGGCTTTGCTGCTTGAAAAACTACTTTAACACTGAACTGACAGCTAACCTGACTCCAATGTGAACCGTGTCTCTACAGTATAAGATCATCTAACTCCAGACATTTATCAGGAAAGGATCTTCCACTTCCTAGTCTCTTATTTCCCAAAATGCCCATTTCCTGTCTGATGGGTTTCCCCCTCCACCCCCCCCCCCCCCCTCCATCAGCCTCTACATGGTACTGGTAAACATCTTAAAATGCCAGTAATTATCTTTTATTACGATCTGGACTGCTCTCTCTCTCTCAGCAATTTGACGCCATCATTAACTTCTCTGCTCTGTAAAACCACCCGGCTCGAGGAGGAAGTAGAGTATTTCCTCAGTAATGAGTCTCAACCACTGATGCAATGATACAAAGTTTTGTCATCCAGTAAAGTAATAGAGATGGATTCAGGTCAGAATATAGAGGAGGAAAATAGTTTTATGTTTGAGACTAATGATATAAAACCTAGAGAAGGAGGAAAGTATCTATATTAATGTATAAGTCATAGGAAAGGAGGAAAGAAGGGAGGAAGAAGGAAGGAAAGGAGGGAGGAAAGAAGGAGGGAAGGAAGGAAAGATGGAGGAAGGAAAGGAGGAAGGAAGGGAGGAAGAAGGAAGGAAAGGAGGGAGGAAGGAAGGAAGGAAGGAAGGAAGGAAGAAGGGAGGGAGGAAAGAAGGAGGGAAGGAAGGAAAGATGGAGGAAGGAAAGGAGGAAGGAAGGGAGGAATAAGGAAGGAAAGGAGGGAGGAATGAAAGGAAGAATGAAGGGAGGGAGGAAGGAAGGGAGGAAGAAGGAAGGAAAAGAGGGAGGGAGGAAGGGAGGAAGGAAGGAGGAAAGAAGGAGGGAAGGAAGGAAAGGAAAGAAGGAAGGGAGGAAGAAGGAAGGAAAGGAGGGAGGGAGGGAGGAAGGGAAGAAGAAGGAAGGAAGGGAGGGAGGAAGGAAGGAAGGAAGGAAGGGAGGAAGGAGGGAGGAAGGAAGGGAGGGAGGAAGGAAAAAGGAAGGAAAGGAGGAGGAAGGAAGGAAAGGAAAGAAGGAAAGAAGGGAGGAAAGAAGGGAGGAAGGAAGGAAGGGAGGAAGAAGGAAGGAAGAAGGGAAGGAGGGAGGAAAGAAGGAGGGAAGGAAGGAAAGGAAAGAAGGAAGGGAGGAAAGAAGGAGGGAAGGAAGGAAGGAAAGGAAAGAAGGAAGGAAAGGAAAGAAGGAAGGAAGAAGGAAGGAAATATAATAATATAATATAAATGAATAAGTCATATCTATTTTAAATGGAGTTATAATCAGAGGAGACCGACGTCACAGAGGAGCATCTGTGAGAGAAAAGTCACGTGTAAAAACAAACGTGTGAATTCATCACACACGTGTTCGGTGAGCGACGGAGCGTGATTGTTTTCATTGATGAACATGTGACACTTCACACACTGTCACTTCTCTCCTCTGTGAACTGACTCGTTTTCATGTGAGGATCAAAAACTAAAAAGACACAAAGCTGGAAAATCCTGCAAATTTCGTCAGGATTTAGGTCAGAGATGGATTTAGGTCAGAGATGGAGGAGGAAAATAGTTTTATGTTTTCAGACTAATGATATAACACCTACAGAAGGAGGAAAGTATCTATATAAGATACTTTCCTTCCTTCTTCCTCCCTTCCTTCCTTCTTCCTCCCTTCCTTCCTCCCTCCTTCTTCCTCCCTTCCTTCCTTCTTCCTCCCTCCCTCATTTCATTCCTTCCTCCTCTTCTTCCTCCCTTCCTTTCCTACCTCCCTCCTTTCCTTCCTTCTTCCTTCCTCCCTCCTTTCCTTCCTTCTTCCTCCCTCCTTTCCTTCCTTCTTCCTCCCTTCCTTCCCTCCTTCCCTCCTTCTTTCCTTCTTCCTCCCTTCCTCCCTCCCTCCCTCCCTCCCTCCCTTCCGTTGCACTTAATGATTATCCTCACTATGTGTTAATCTGCCCTTTAGTCTTTGATCAATCAACACGTTTTCATCTACTTAATGGCCCAAAATGATGAAAGTCCAATCAACTTTTCCCAGAAACCAGAGCTGATGTCTTCAACAGCTCAAAATTAAATTACTTAGAGACACACAAGTCATCACACTGGAGAAGCAAGAAACAGAAGGTCTTATGTGTTTGCCTGATTGAAAAGACAATAAAATCGATTATTGTCTAATTGTTTCGGCACTAAAACAAATACAAGCATATAAACAACTCCAGGAGTCCACATTACCGTTATCTTATCCATAAGCCAAATATGAGTTATACTGAATATAATAATAATAATGAATATTTGAGTTCAGGGCGGGGCGATATGGATACAATCAAATACCTCGATATCGGTATCGCAATGATATTGTAGGAATGACTGTTGGTGAAGACTGAACCTGAGCTGCAGATTTAAATATGCAGACTCGTCCTTTATCTCTTCTTCATCATCGTCATCATCATCATCATCACAGCTCTGTCCTTCACTTTACATTCATCCATCATCAACAGTTAGATATCAAAGTACAGTACTGCAGTATTTACTGTGAGTACTGCAGTATTAACTGTGAGTACTGCAGTATTTACTGAGAGTACTGCAGTATTTACTGTGAGTACTACAGTATTAACTGAGAGTACTGCAGTATTTACTGAGAGTACTGCAGTATTTACTGAGAGTACTGCAGTATTTACTGAGAGTACTGCAGTATTTACTGAGAGTACTGCAGTATTTACTGAGAGTACTGCAGTATTAACTGTGAGTACTGCAGTATTTACTGAGAGTACTGCAGTATTTACTGAGAGTACTGCAGTATTTACTGAGAGTACTGCAGTATTTACTGAGAGTACTGCAGTATTTACTGAGAGTACTGCAGTATTTACTGAGAGTACTGAAGTATTTACTGAGAGTACTGCAGTATTTACTGAGAGTACTGAAGTATTTACTGTGAGTACTGCAGTATTAACTGAGAGTACTGCAGTATTAACTGAGAGTATTGCAGTATTTACTGTGAGTACTGCAGTATTTACTGAGAGTACTGCAGTACTTACTGAGTGTACTGCAGTATTTACTGAGAGTACTGCAGTATTTACTGTGAGTACTGCAGTATTTACTGAGAGTACTGCAGTATTTACTGTGAGTACTGCAGTATTTACTGAGAGTACTGAAGTATTTACTGAGAGTACTGCAGTATTTACTGAGAGTACTGCAGTATTTACTGAGAGTACTGCAGTATTTACTGAGAGTACTGCAGTATTTACTGAGAGTACTGAAGTATTTACTGAGAGTACTGCAGTATTTACTGAGAGTACTGAAGTATTTACTGTGAGTACTGCAGTATTAACTGAGAGTACTGCAGTATTAACTGAGAGTATTGCAGTATTTACTGTGAGTACTGCAGTATTTACTGAGAGTACTGCAGTACTTACTGAGTGTACTGCAGTATTTACTGAGAGTACTGCAGTATTTACTGTGAGTACTGCAGTATTTACTGAGAGTACTGCAGTATTTACTGTGAGTACTGCAGTATTTACTGAGAGTACTGAAGTATTTACTGAGAGTACTGCAGTATTTTTGGTGTTTTCACAAAATTTTTTGATTAAATAATCATCAGTAATGTGGATTTAATGACTAAGTGGGTAAAAAGGAAAATAATAGAACAGCTAGAACAATCTGGTAAGTTCAGAAAATTACCTTTAAAACCAGGAAAAGACAACATTTATACCACAATATGCCAAACTAGCCAGTCAGGTAAACCTATAGAGGGCAGAATAATGATAAAGTGGTAAAAGACAAATAATAAAAACAACTACAACACCAGAAACAAACACCTATTCTATATCCACAGTGTTTCCCATTAATCATATAGACCAGGCGACCAACCACAGATTCATAGTGAGACAAACACTCTGCTCTGTCTTTTGTTTCAGAGCTGAATTGTGGACATTAGTCTTCTTTGATAGTTTGTCTGGAACATTTATGAACTGGTAAAATGTCTCTCCAATGCTTTGTGGCTGTGTCATCATCATCAAACCTATAGGACCAGTAGTTAAATTACTAGATCTCTAAATTGTTTAGAGCACCAATCTTTTATGTTTTTTACTTCTTAATTTTGCTCTGAGAGTGCACTGGACTAATGCATTTGACTTAAAAATGTGCCCCTGGACCCCCATAGAGGGTCAGACTGAGGTCCAACCACCATGATCTCTCTAAATTCAGTAGGAAACACTGATCACTGTATTAACATATCCACATGTTCTTCTCATATCACGATATCGATCTTATATTAATAAATTGCCCATCCCTACTTGAACTCACCATTTGCGTTTTTCCCACACATCAGATGCTCGTACACCTGCAGCAGCCCCCACAGCTCCGGGTCGTTATTAACGGTTCCATCCAGCAGCTCCACGGTCACCGGGACGCAGGTGACCCCTCCGCCCGGCTCCCCCTCATCCTCCTCGGCCATCCTCGCCACCCGCAGCGCCCTTCCCACCACCTCCTCCGCCAAACTCTCCACGCATGCTGCCATGCACAGGGCGGCGTACTCGTGCACGCGCACCGACACGCGGGTCTCCACCATCCACCTGAAGAAGCGACCCACGGAGAGCGTGAGCCCGCAGCGCGAGGACTTGCCCCGCTGCCACGCGCTGTCCCCGGAGCTCATGCAGTGCAGAGACACAGCCTTCACCGAGGAAGATATGCACCTCTCGGCCAGAGCCCAGCTGAGCACCAGCCTCACCGAGCTCTGGACCTCCAGGCGTGTGCACCGTCTGTGGAGCTCACTCAGCCGCTGAGCCTCTCTGGAGATCCGGACCAGAGCCCTCCGGAGCAGGACGGACAGCCGGTGCACTGCCTCCGCGGTGAACGACGCATCTGCACCGTCCACTTTACGCACGACCTCCTGCAGCTCCTGCTCGGTCCAGGGATACTCCTCCAGCTCGGGCAGGCAGGGACACTTGGCCAGGATGTCTGCTGCATCCTCCGGCAGCGTGCTCACTGTGTCCCAGCTGCCGTTCCTGCTGTTCAGAGAGTCGGCGTGCTGCCACCAGGGACCCCGGTGAGGAGTGCTGGTGTGGGGCTGAGACTGCCTCGACCTGCCGGAGGAGGACAAGCTGAGGGACAGGCTGGCGTCCCCGGCCACATAACCCGGATCCAGGCTCAGGTCCTCCAAGTTTTTCACCAACAGACTGTTTGACATCATCTTGACTGAAGAGTTTTAAATGAGTTTAAAGTTTTACGCACAGAGAACAGACCACAAGCTTTCCATTAAATCAAAGTTTCAGTCAGAAGTCCAGCTGCCAGCATCAGACAGCTGTACGAGACTGTCCCGCTGTGCCAAAACTAACCAAAATATGAAGGGGGTTGAAAAGTGCTTCACGCACAGCGGACCAATCAGACCCATCAGACCCAGAGTCCAGTAATAACACAGCTGAGTTTACTAATGCTCCACAGCGCCACCCGTCGGCCACAATACAGTATGTTTACAATCAGAACTGCAGCTGGGCAGCAATAAATTGGAGGTGTGTTAGAGGACGGAGTCAGGACACCAAATGAACATTAAAGCTGTTTTTATTGTTGTAATAATTCCTCCTGTTCACAAAAAGTTGATCTGAAGCTAATATGAAGCTTCAGTCGTCCAAATGAGTCAAATCTTCATCTTCTATGTTTCAACGTTACAGTGTTTTTAGTACCAAAGTCCCTCTTTTTATTACTATACTTCCACCACAGCTCAACAGGGAAACACTAAGAGGGAATCTGATGCTAAAAAGACTGTAAATGTGGGAGAGAGTGGTGACTGGTGACAAAAAATGTGTGAGGGGGGTTTGCAGGGGCGTTGGACTTGCAGCACCACCTACTGCTTACATACTGCAGCAAAAAAAGAAAAAAAACAACACAACACATTGTAATGTTGTCTAAACATGGCCAGTAGCACTACTTTAACATACATTTTGCCCTCCTTTCTTTCTGGCCTGCAAACTTCTCACTGACTCTCTGGTTGAAGTCAGTCACCTCAGTCTCTTTTCCATTGACAGCATGGTCAATGCATTCAGCCTCTCCTGGGTCATGCTGTTTCTGAGAAGCACCTCTCAGCTTCCACCGTGGTCATGACTGTGGTGATGAGAATCTTTAAGAGAGTGACAGCCTCTGAACAGACTGAAATAAGTCCACAGCATCACAACAGGCTTTGAACTTGTCCTCGCTTTAGATGAGACTAAACTCTGTCTTCAGCTTGATTCAATTGAGCCTTCAAGATGTTGCTCAGTGCATCCTCAGAAAATGTTCAAACCTGTCCCCCAGCAGCAAGATGGCACTAAGGGTGCACTCACACTAGGGCCAGTTGTTCCGTACTGTGCTGAAGCACGGATGTCCCCCCTCCCCTGTCCCCCGCTGTCCTGCACTCACATTATCCCAACCGTACCGTACTTTACTTTACTCATAAAACATGCACAGGTGTGTGTTTTGCGTGCTGTGCGCCGGTAAAACACAACACAGCCGATCAATTAACACAACGCATTATGATTAAAAAGTGCAAGCTTGTTCATCTGAGTCATGCCTGTGTAGTATGCAGTACTAGATACTGGTGTAAAAAAGACTCTAGTAAAAGCAGACGTCCTGATTCAACTCTTTACTCCAGTAAAAGTAAGACTTAGTTGAAGAAGAAGAAGTGTTCCCTGGTTTGTCCCAGTATGGTATCTCAGACCCACAGAGAGAGGAATAAAAACATTATAATTAGACATGACAAAATGCCCATTTCACTCACATCACCTGAAGTTAAAAACAGGCAACACTAAACCTACTAAAGCCATTTTTACTGCCACTGTTACATGTGCTTAAAAAGAGACACCTAACTAATAACTAATATAGACTAATATAATAAATAATATAGAAACACATATTGTCTCAAGTGCTGCTTTCATTGTAATCTATTTCTGTTGCAGTACCTAAACAGGCCACTAGATGGCGCATTTAGCACATTCACTTTTTTGAACTTCTTGTTTTGATAATTAAATGTACCCAAAATCAACTCTAATAGTCCAAATCAATGAATTTATTATCCTGTATTTATGCATTTTACTCTTTCACACTATATTCATATTACAGTCTTTTTAATCTTTTACAATATTAATAACAGGAATGCAGCTACTACCTGATCTTTTGTATGTCCTGCTGCTGGATGGACACATTGATATGGACTGAATCTATGTTTCTCTTCTGGAGCTTTGACATAGAGGAGGTCCAGATGTGGTGAAACAGCTGCAGACAGAGCTCAGCAATGCTAAACCTGCCATTAAAAAAAAAAAAATCTTCATGCTGTTGTCTTGATGGCTGCGGTTACATTAGTGTTGTCCACAAGGTTTCGGTGCAGACACTTTGAAACAGCAAACAGGGAAAACAGTAAAAGGTGCTGCTGAATGTGTAAACCTTTATCCTTTATCCTTCTTCTAGTTAAAGTCTTGTGAAATGATGTTTTTGTAGAGAAATAACCGAATAATCTTCTTTTATTCCCGCAGCTCCACTTGAAGTTGCCATCTCCTGAAACTCCCGCCAGCAGGTGTTTGACCATAGACTGTATAGTGTTTGACAGGTGTGTGTGATTGACAGCAAGAATTGTCCAATCACATTAGATTTAAAAAACTTTAAACAACACCAATTCGCTGCCAACAAAAGTGGGCGTGTCTGGAAAACTGAAAGTAACCAATCAGAGAGCAGCCTCAGATCATGTGCTAATTAAAAAGTGAAAGGTTTAAGTTTACCTTCATTTAGCTGGTGCCCCTAACAATAATAGAGAAATTAATTAAATATAATATGGAATCAATTTATAATGAATGCTGACAGACTACCATGCACATTTTACGAGCAAACACGTTTTATTTCATAATGATTTATTTTTATTTTGACATGTTTAACCCTTACATAGCTACTGTTCGGGTCCAATTGACCCATTTCGACTTTTAAAAAGCAATGAAAACATGCTAAATGACTAAATGACATTCTTTAAACCTAATTTGGGTTCTTTTTGTGCAGCTGGGTCAGTTTTAATTGATTGTTTTAAATGGTTATAATGAAACCTGCCATTCAAATATTGCTGCATATCCTTCACTTACAATAAATTAATAGAAATAATGATGGCTGTCAACCTGAGATAATAATGTGGTGCGATTGTGAATGTGTTTTTTAATAATAAGATATCTCTGGATGCAAAATACATTTGTTAAAAAATGATTGGTATAGGGATTAATTAAGGATTAAGAATTAATTAGCCGGATCAAAAATGGCTCCATACAGTAAAGGGTCAGAATATGAACAGTATATAAGGTTTTTTTTTCTCTAGATATTTGGAAGGGGAGCAAACTTTTATGAGTGGACGTTATAAATAGTTTCTCCTAGTGGCCACTTGCGGTACTGCAGCAAAAAATCTCACCTGTGGCCCACAAATTTTTTTTTTTTTACCCTAACCAAAAATCAACCAAAAATAATCCTTATTGACCATAATTCAACGTTGAATTAACATCTTTTGCTATCTGGGATTTTATCTAAAGACTAACCGAGTAGTTCCCAATATTTGACTGAATGGAGCCCATTTTCAGTCCTGTATCTAACTCAGGCGGGGAGTTCTGGTCCTCTGAAATGAGGCCAACGCGGAAGTAACTTAAAACTGCATTCTATCAAAAGGCCACCAGGGGGCGACCGTTTTGGTGTCAAAAGGACTTCCGTCTCTATACAAGTCAATGGAGAATTCACCAACTTCTCACTTGATTTCTAACCTCAGTAAACGTTTTCAAAATGTGTTTATGGTCTCAATCGCTAGTTTAAAGCCTTCTTCAATGCAGTATGATGTTCATTTGGGACATTTTGGCCTCCCTGATTTTATATGTGACGATAAAGCAGGGTATGCATTAGGGCGTGGCTACGTGGTGATTGACAGGTTGATTGGTTCACAGGTTCAGGAGGGCGCCTCATGCTCCTCCTGATGCCCATATAAGTAGAATCCCTGTTTTTATTTTACCCAGCATGCACCGGAAATTTTCAAGATGGCGCTGCTCAGATCCGATACTATTGGCCTCCGAGCAGCAGTCCACAAACCAATGGGTGACGTCACGGATGTTACGTCCATTTCTTATATACAGTCTATGATCTAACTCTCATAATACATCCAGTGTCTGAGCCAAGCTAAGATTAAACAAAGGTTAAGGTTAAAGGTAATAAAATATAATAAAAAGCTAGAAAAATGTATGTTATCTCTCCAATTGTCAAAGTAACCTATTTATAAACTACATTTCTTCACTATTTCTGCCTTTACTTGAAAATAAATCCTTTTTTCTGGTCGTTGGACGTTTTCTTGGACTATTTCAAACACGTGTTGAGTTTGTCGACACATTTTATTCATTTATCTTATTTTATTATACAAACTATATTTGCTGAAATTAATTGTTTTCTCCTTTCAGCGGTTACAAATAAGCACAATAACCTTTCTCTGTATTTCATAATAGACAAAGGAAAGACACAAGAGAATCAAGGAAGATAAAAGTTGTAATTTCTCAGCTCCACGGTTTCATCCACTTGTTCAAACTTCTAACAGAAGGTGCTGCTGCGTATTTCAATGTACAATACATCTGTAGCCAGGAATAAAACACTGTGTTTTCCCTCCAATTCAACAACCTGAAGTGCTTAACAACGTGAAAACTATAACTTACGCTCTGATTTTACGTATTTAAAGTTGACTTAAATACATTTAAAATGATATAAAAACAGAACATATTCACCAATTTCAAGATAATGGCTTTAAATTGCTCAACTTGGAATATTTCTCTAGAGGTTTCACTTTTTCTACATTTCTACTCTTCTAGGTTGAACCATGCTTAAACTAAACCAACCACAAGATGTCAGCCTTGCATCACTACTTCTAAGCACACAGTTTGAAGAAATGTTTGTCTCTCTACCTTCAGATGGGGAAAACGGTTTCTAACTTTTACCTACTGGTTCTACAATACTGTACATTTCTAAACACAATTAACAGAAGCTGGTACATCTACATCCAGATTCTTCTCAGTAAGATTAAATATTAAAAAAAACAAAAACAAAGCCTATTTTAACCATTTGAAGAGCTCAATTGAAATGCAGAAATTATTCCAGTTCTTCAAAAAATGGTGAGCAATTATTAAACGGCCTGGAAGCCTTTATCTAAGAGGATAAAACAATAAATTACTGAGCTAGAAAACCACTTATTTTAAAATGAGCTCAATAGGTTTCAATGCGTACAATCATAACAGCGAGCCAGCTCACCATGTCAAGAGGTTTCATGTTCAGTCCAACTCCTGAAAAGTGTATAGAGTCAAATTATGTTACTTCCTCTGTCGCTGGCAGGGTTCAACGTCAACAACGTCCACAGAAGAACTGAAGCCGATCCAAATAAGGCATCAAGACATTAGTACAAAAAATAAAACTGTAACTCTGCTAGCAAACGTTTTACAAAGGCTGACCGAGCAAACATTTTGTTCTCTTGACGAAACGTTACAAAAAACTACAAAAAGTGTTTGTTTTTGTTGTAAAGGGTGTGATGCCTCAGAGACGTCTCTGCAGTAAAAGTCCATCAAAACCTTTTCAGACAAACAGGAAACAGTGTGGATGTGATGTCGAACGCTGTGCAGTCCTGCAAGATATCATCATATGTCTCAAATTCTGGGAAATTAACACAATTTCTCCAAAGTCAAATAACAAATTATTTCAAGGCTTGAATGGAGAAATCTTTTAGAAATGTTTGGTAGTGATGAAGGTGAGGTGCACAGACCGAAGTGTTTTTCAGGGGTTTTAAGTAATCAGATATCAGCCAATACCAATATTTGTAACGTCTTTGGAATTAAAACCATGTCTATATTTCACAGGAGGAGTTAACCTGTAACTGTGATAGCTGCTGCAGATTTAAATGTCTCCTATCCTGATTGATTGATTGATTGATTGATTGATTGATTGATTGATTGATTGATTGATTGATTGAAGAATTACACTTGCAAGACCTGCAAGAGACCACGTCAAAGGTCAAAATATCTTAACTTGGGGCTGGGCAATTAATCGAAAAATAATCGAAACCGACATTTAGAAACTCTAATGGACTTAATCTTGTCATGTCAATTAATCGTGGTGTTCAATGTTGCCATGACAGCAAAGGTTGCATATCTTTAAGGAATTTCTAGAAAATTAACCACAGCGTCACACCTTAAAACATCATTATTTTCACCCCCTAAAGATCCTCATGTGTGAGGTCAGCAGTGTAAAATACAAAACAAAAGAAACTGAAAATACATAATCGTTCATTAATCGTAATCGAGGTTAAAAGTTGAATTAATCGTGATTTAGATTTTTGCCATAATCGCCCAGCCCTATCTTAACTTCAAGTCTCTAGTATGGGTGAAGCTCCAAAAACACTACATCCTACACTTCCCATGATGCACCTGCCTGGTAAACACCCACATCGTTAAAACATCACTTTTGACCCCGGGCTTTTGACTGTTTACATCACCAGGGTGTTATTTTCTAATACTTGACAGAGTTCCTCC
Organism: Scomber scombrus; assembly: GCF_963691925.1. Classification (NCBI taxonomy): domain Eukaryota; kingdom Metazoa; phylum Chordata; class Actinopteri; order Scombriformes; family Scombridae; genus Scomber; species Scomber scombrus. The sequence continues at coordinate 75,686 of NW_026910657.1, forward strand.
AGAGACACAGATGACTACTGTTCTCACAGGCTGAACGGGACTCATGACTAGTTTAAATGTGTCCAAATTTATCAGGTGTCTCAGGGTCCGAAATCTGCCGTAACTCATCGGAAATGTTGATGTACTAAATCATTTTATTAACGTCCTTAACTGAGGATTGTTACTTTTATCTCCAGAGATGTGCTGACCTCTTAGAGTCACCGGGAGATGACTGACAGGCTCGAATAACTTTGAGTGCAGAGGTGGAAAATATTACTGTTTTACTGTCTGGTATTAAACTTTATGTTCATTTGGGGAAAACTGAGGCTGTTCTTTTTGGATTGTGAGTCGAGTTAAGATAACATGCAGCACTCTGAGTTAGGAGAAGGGTTAGGGTTAGATATTCTAGATATTCAGCTCTCAGGGGAGGACATGGCACTAAAAGCACTTTTAGTTAAAGGACTAAACTCTTAGCCAGGACAGAAGCTCTGCTGGACAGTGTAACATTTACAATTCTGGCTGGGACTTTGGTTCAATACTACTTTGATTATGCTGCTATGCTGCCATCTCCTGGGGCAACAGGTCTCCACAACTCTTTGAAAACAACCTGAGGATTACTATTATAATACATAAGCTTATTAGGGTCATTTTGAGGTCTCAGGTCTCACAAAACTGTCAATAATAGAGCTCCTGGTTAGTTAATTAATGATGATGATGATGATGATGATGATGATGATGATGAACTCCTATGAGGGATTCTGAGACATTTGATAAATATGGACCCTGCCTGGTTTTTGTCTTTGACTTTGACTTTATACTTCCAGATATTCGAGGACCTGGCAAACAAACATGTTTTGATGTTGCACTTTTATCCTCCGTAGATGGAAATTTAAAAGCTGACAGTCACTCTGTTGCATCATCTGAAAAAATGTTTCTTAGAGTCGTTACAAAACTTTTTAGAAAGTTAAAGAAAGTCAAATCATAACAAATTAGATCACCAGAATCAATATTGGTCACATTTTTAAGCAATTATTGCTTGACACTCATAATCTGACTAATAAATCATACTTGTTTCCTAGTTTTTTGAGCAAAACATTAACATCAACAACCAAACTGTTTTAACTGCCTGATCTGAACCTTCGCATGAACCGAACAGGCAGAGCCAATCTGAGCCACTGACACATAACCCGATCAATCAATTAATTGGCATCACACACATGCAGTCTGCATTTTGGAGTTCATCTCATGAAATGTCCGGAGTCTTTGTTTCCTCTGACGCTGCACTTGAGTCCTGGTTCTGGTTAGTGTCGCTGGACAGAGTGGAGGCCTGCTTCAGCAGCTGGACGCAGTAACTATCCTCCGTCCTCTCTGCTCCAATCGGACCCTCGGACCGAGCCGAGGCCGGCGGGGCTGCAGGCGCTGAGAGAGTCCTCGGGCCCCTGCAGGAGGATCGGTCAGTGCCGCCGGTCACGTGAGCGTCCACGGCGGGATCGTCTGTCGAGAGCTCGTCCGTGATCTGCCGCTGCACCTCGTCCCTCCCCTGATCCGACTGACCTGCCGCAGGGCTCGCTGGGGGCCGGTAAGGCGGAGGCCCCATCAGCGGGGAACCATCGGGGGTGAGCGGGACCTGGCTGTGGATGATGACGGGGTCTGGGGAAGGCAGTGGGGCTTCCTCGTCGTCCGCAGCGTGGAGATCCAAAGGGTCCTTGGAGGGGCTCTGGTCTGGAGATATGGAGTCAGGCTGGTGGGAGATGATGTGGAGGCTCAGACCTGCTCGGGGGACGACGCTGGCGGAGGACGGCTTCCCTGTGGAGGGCTGGACTGGACTCAGCAGCACCGGCAGCTCCTGGCCCAGAGGCTTACGAGGCAACTCATCAGGCTTCCCTAAACACAAAGAAGATGCATAAAGAGTCTTAGTAACCCTTAGCAAAAAGTAGTTTATTCAAGTGTACTACGAGTATACTTATTTTATACTAAAACTGAGGCAGTATACTTGAAGTTTACTTTTTATATACTTAAGAATAGTATAGTGAAGTATACTCGGCTTATACTGAAAAGTATAAAGAAAAGTCGAAGACTAAGTACATTAACCTTCGTGTCGTCCTCCTGGATCAAATTGACCCCGTCTGTTTTGACTGTTCCTTCCTCCCTCCCTCCTTCTTTCCTTCCCTCCTTCCTTCCTTCATTCCTTTCCTTCCTCCCTTCCATCACTCCTCCCTCCCTCCTTCTCTCTTTCTTTCCTCCCCCCTACCTTCCTTCCTTCCTTCTTTCCTCCGTCCTCCCTTCCTTCTTTCTTCTTTCGTCCGTCCTCCCTTCCTTCTTTTCTCCCTCCTTTCCTTCCTTCCTTCCTTTCTTCATTCCTTCCTCCCTCCCTCCCTCCCTCCTTTCCTTCCTTCCTCCCTCCCTCCCTCCCTCCCTCCTTTCCTTCCTTCTTTCCTTCCTTCCTTCCTCCCTCCCTACTTTCCTTCCTCCTCCCTCCCTCCCTTCCTTCCTTCCTCCCTCCTTTCCTTCCTTCTTCCTCCCTTCCTTCCTTGACTCGAGGACAACAGGAGGGTTAATACTAAGACTTCCACTTATACTTTAATACTAAAGCTTCTACTTGTACTTTAGTAAACTTTTTACTTCTTTCTGCCACAAAGTACTAATACTTAGTTTATCTGGATCCAAGTACAGAATAAGGTCGAGTCATTGACTCGTGCTTACATTTAATTTAGCAGAATAAAAACATTAGCTTTGAGGTATTACCCCTGTTATAAACTTATAAGTTCAACATCATATAGTATATAACTAGAACAATGGCAGTAAATAGAAGAGTGGACTTGTGCTATACTTTAACCCTCCTGTTGTCCTCGAGTCAAGGAAGGAAGGATGGAAGGGAGGAAAAAGGAAGGAAAGGAGGGAGGAAGGAAGGAAGGGAGGAAAGAAAAGAAGGAAGGGAGGAAGGAAGGGAGGAAGAAGGGAGGAAAGGAGGGAGGAAGGGAGGAAAGAATAGAAGGAAGTGAGGAAGGAAGGGAGGAAGAAGGAAGGAAAGGAGGGAGGAAGGAAGGAAGGGAGGAAGGAAGGCAGGAAAGAAAAGAAGGAAGGGAGGAAGGAAGGAGGAAAGAAAGATGGAAGGAAGGAAAGAAGGACAGAGGAAAGAAGGAGGAAAGAAAGAGAAGAAGGAAGGGAGGAAGGAAAGGAAAGAAGGAAGGGAGGAAGGAAAGGAAAGAAGGAAGGAAAGGAGGGAGGAAGGAAGGAAGGGAGGAAAGAAAAGAAGGAAGGGAGGAAGGAAGGGAGGAAGAAGGAAGGAAAGGAGGGAGGAAGGAAGGAAGGAAGGAAAGGACAGAGGAAAGAAGGAGGAAAGAAAGAGAGAAAAAGGAAGGGAGGAAGGAAAGGAAAGAAGGAAGGATGGAAGGAAAGAAGGAGGAGGGAGGAAGGAAGGACAGAACGAAAGAAGGAAGGGGGGCGGAGGAAGGAAAGAAGGAAGGAAAGAAAGAGAGAAGGAGGAAAGAAAGAGAGAAGAAGGAAGAGAGGAAGGAAAGGAAAGGAAAGAAGGAAGGAAAGGAGGGAGGAAGGAAGGAAGGGAGGGAGGAAAGAAAAGAAGGAAGGGAGGAAGGAAGGGAGGAAGAAGGAAGGAAAGGAGGGAGGAAGGAAGGCAGGAAAGAAAAGAAGGAAGGGAGGAAGGAAGGAGGAAAGAAAGAGAGAAGAAGGAAGGGAGGAAGGAAAGGAAAGAAGGAAGGAAGGATGGAAGGAAAGAAGGAGGAGGGAGGAAGGAAGGACAGAAGGAAGGAAGGAAGGAAGGAAGGAAGGGGGAGGGAGGAAGGAAAGAAGGAAGGAAAGAAAGAGAGAAGGAGGGAGGAAGGAAGGACGGAAGGAAGGAAAGAAGGAAGGGGGACGGAGGAAGGAAAGAAGGAAGGAAAGAAAGAGAGAAGGAGGGAGGAAAGAAGGAACAGTCCAAACAGATTATAAACTTAAAAATGTTCCAATTTAGTCCGAAGAGGTATTAAATTAGTAAACATATCTGATAGTTAACAGTCAGAGTGAATCCAGCATAAAGTGGTTGCCATGGAAACCAGAGTTAAAAAACAAACACTGACTGTTACATTTTGTCCTGAAAAATAAAAATTATTTTTAGTTTAATTTTGCGTAACATGTAGTAATTTGTCTCAGCTGGTTCGGTTCACTGTTAGCCAGAAAATAACTCTCAACTTTACGCCCACGTTACTGACAACATGTGCATGTTTCATTCCTGCGGTTTCACAATCTATCAACTTTCCCCCGGGCCAATATTTTAATATCACTTTTTTTATTTTATTTATAATAATATCACTGGGAGTCTCTCTTAGTGTTGAAACTTTTAAAAGTAAACTCAAAACCTGGCTTTTGATCAAGAATGGTTCATAGTCTTTTTATTCTATTTTTTTGATGTCTTAAATTTTCACTCTACTTTATTATTATCATTCCTTTTTAAATTTTTTTTTAAATAAATCGTATCTATTTTATTCATGTTTCTTTTGTCTTTTTATTTATTATTCAACTCTTTTATTAAACTGTAGCTCTTTTATCACATTTTACTTTTGTTTTATCTTTTATCTATTATCTAACTTTTAATAAACCTTTTCTCTTATTCTCCCTTTTTTATCCATATATATATATTTAATTATTTTATTTTAGATTATTATTATAAATCCTAAATATATATTTTTTACATTTTTATCATTCTAATATTCTCTCATATCAGCATCTTGAGGCTTTTGTCACACAGAACAGGAATAACTCAGTATATATGCAGATGTATACCTGAAGGAAAGGAGGAAGGAAGGAAGGAAAGGAGGAAGGAAGGAAGGAAGGGAGGAAATAAGGGAGGAAGGGAAGATGGAAGGGAGGAAGAAGGAAGGAAAGGAGGAAGAAGGAAGGAAAGGAGGGAGGGAGGAAGAAAGGAAAGAAAGGAAGGAAGGAAGGAAGGAAGGAATGAGGGAAGGAAGGAGGGAATAAGGAAGGAAAGGAGGACGGAAGGAAGGACAGGAGGGAGGAAGGAAGGGAGGAAGGGAGGAAGGAAGGAAGGAAGGACGGAAGGAAGGACAGGAGGGAGGATGATAGGGAGGAAGGAGGAAGGAAAGGAGTAAGAAGGAAGGAAAGGAGGGAGGAAGGAAGGAAGGAAGGAAGGAAGGAAGGAAGGAAATGAGGAAGGAAAGGAGGAAGGAAAGGAGGAAGAAGGAAGGAAAGGAGGGAGGGAGGAAGAAGGAAGGAAAGGAGGGAGGGAGGAAGGAAGGAAAGGAGGAAGGAAGGGAGGAAGAAGGAAAGAAGGAAGGAAGGGAGGATGGAAGGGAGGAAGAAGGAAGGAAAGGAGTAAGAAGGAAGGAAAGGAGGGAGGAAGGAAGGAAGGAATAAATATATATTTCTTTACATTTTTATCATTGTAATATTCTATCGTGTGCATTGGTCTCCATTGTTCAGAGCATCAGAGCATCAACTCAGTATATATGCAGACGTATACCTGGAGGAGGAAGGTCCAGCTTCATCTTCCTCAGCTCAGTCATGGCGGCCTGAAGCTGCTCCACGATGACGTCGTCGCTGTAGAAGAAGGTCTGAGCGATCCGCTCCTGCAGGAACTCTCTGAGATCCTCCAGAGACATCTTCAAGAGACGCTCTGCAGACGAACATCAAACCCAAACAACCTGTTATAATAACTGTGATCCAGATGTAACTGTTTGAGCAGCAGGAAAAACATCCAGAAGTTACTGATCAGCATCATTCATTAGTTCATCATGTTGCTGTTCAACCTGCTGAATATAAAGTCCAATATTCTGTTAGCTCTGTTTTTACTCCCTTCCTCTTTTCCTTTCTCCCTTCCTCCCTCTTACCTTCCTTCCTTCCTTCTTTCCTCCCTTCCTTCTTTTCTTTCCTCCCTCCTTCCTTCCTCCCTCCCTCCTTCCCTCCTTCGTCCTTCCTTCCTACCTTTCCTTCTTTTCTTTCTTCCCTTTCATTCCTTCCTTCCCTCCTCCCCTCCTTCTTTTCTTTCCTCCCTTCCTTCCTCCCTACTTCCTTCCTTCCTTCCTCCTTTCCTTCCTCCTCCTTTCTTCCTTCCCTCCTTCTTTCCTTCCTCCTTTCCTTCCTTCTTTCTTCCTTCCTCCTTCCTTTATTTCCTTCCTTCCTTCCTTTCCTTCCTCCTTTCCTCCCTTCCTTCCTCCCTCCTTCCTCCCTTCCATCCTTCCTCCTCCTCCCCCTCTACCTCCTCCACCTCTACCTCCTCTACATCCTCCTCCTCCTTCTCTCCTCCTTCTGTCCAACCTGCTGAATGTAAAGTCCAATATTCTCTCTCTTTTAGCTCTGTTTTTACTCCCTTCCTCTTTTCCTTTCCCCCTTCCTCCCTCTTACCTTCCTTCCTTCCTTCTTTCCTCCCTTCCTTCTTTTCTTTCCTCCCTTTCATTCCTTCCTTCCCTCCTCCCTAACTTCTTTTCTTTCCTCCCTTCCTTCCTCCCTACTTCCTTCCTTCCTTCCTTCTTTCCTCCGTCCTTACTTCCTACCTTTCCTTCTTTTCTTTCCTGCCTTCCTTCCACCCTCCTTTCCTTCCTTCCTTCCCTCCTTCTTTCCTTCCTCCTTTCATTCCTTCTTTCTTCCTTCCTCCTTCCCTCCTTTCCTTCCTTTCTTTCCTCCCTTCCTTCCTCCCTCCTTTCCTTCCTTATTCCTCCCTTCCATCCTTCCTTCCTCCCCCTCTACCTCCTCCTCCTCTACTTCCTCTACCTACTCCTCCTCCTTCTCTTCACCTGCTGAATGTAAAGTCCAGTATTCTCTCGCTTTTATCTGTTTATACTCTCTACCAACTCTTCTACCCCTACCTCCACCTCCTCCATCTCTACCTCCTCCTCCTCCACCTCCACCTCCTCCATCTCTGCTTCCTCCTCCTCTACCTCCTCCTCCTCCTCCTCTACCTACTCCTCTTCCTCTACCTCCTCCTCCTCCTCCTCCTCCACCTCCTCCTTCTCTTCTCCTTTTCCTTCTGTCCCCCTCCTCCTCTACATCCTCCTCCTCCTCCCCTACCTCCTCCTCTACATTCTCCTCTACCTCCTCCTCCTCCTCTATCTCATCCTCTTCCTCCTGTACCTCCTCCTAACCCTCCTCCTCTACATCCTCCTCTATCTCCTCATCCTCCTTCACCTCTACCTCCTCCTCCTCCACCTCCTCCTTCTCTTCTCCTCCTCCTTCTCTCCACCTGCTGAATGTAAAGTCTAATATTCTCTCTCTTTTATCTCTGTTTTTACTCTCTACCAACTCCTCTACCTCCTCTTCCTCCTCCACCTCCACCTCCACCTCCTCCATCTCTACCAACTCCTGAGGGAAATATCTAACTGCTCCTCTATGTTCAGCAGCTAGTCTACAGATAACAGTGTGTGTTAGCAGGTAGAGAACAGTCGCTTATTCTAATGAAAACGAGGTTATGAGAGCGCTGAGAGTGACCTAGTATATTTAAATGATCTGGTATATGGGACACAGGCTGAAACTACATTCATATGGTAATTTAGTACAGACTGAAAAGGGTCAGTAGTACAAAGAGCTGACAATGAAAAGCTCACTGATATTCAAACTCTTCTGTTCTAGAAAAACAGGACGGGATAAAATTAAAAGTTCATTTTCTGCACAGACAATTGTGTTAGAAAGGGAGGGAGGGAGGAAGGACGGGAGGAAGAAGGAAGGAAAGGAGGGAGGAAGGAAGGCAGGAAAGAAAAGAAGGAAGGAAGGAGGAAAGAAAGAAGGAAGGAAGGGAGGAGGAAGGAAGGAAAGAAGGACAGAGGAAAGAAGGAGGAAAGAAAGAGAGAAGAAGGAAGGGAGGAAGGAAAGGAAAGAATGAAGGAAAGGAGGGACAAAGGATGAAGGGAGGAAAGAAAAGAAGGAAGGGAGGAAGGAAGGGAGGAAGAAGGAAGGAAAGGAGGGAGGAAGGAAGGCAGGAAGGCAGGAAGGCAGGAAAGAAAAGAAGGAAGGGAGGAAGAAGGAAGGAAAGGAGGGAGGAAGGAAGGAAGGGAGGAAAGAAAAGAAGGAAGGGAGGAAGAAGGAAGGAAAGGAGGGAGGAAGGAAGGAAGGAGGAAAGAAAGAAGGAAGGAAGGGAGGAGGAAGGAAGGAAAGAAGGACAGAGGAAAGAAGGAGGAAAGAAAGAGAGAAGAAGGAAGGGAGGAAGGAAAGGAAAGAAGGAAGGAAAGGAAGGAGGAAGGAAGGAAGGGAGGAAAGAAAAGAAGGAAGGGAGGAAGGAAGGGAGGAAGAAGGAAGGAAAGGAGGGAGGAAGGAAGGCAGGAAGGCAGGAAAGAAAAGAAGGAAGGGAGGAAGGAAGGGAGGAAGAAGGGAGGAAAGGAGGGAGGAAGGAAGGAAGGGAGGAAAGAAAAGAAGGGAGGGAGGAAGGAAGTAAGGGAGGAAAGAAAAGAAGGAAGGGAGGAAAGACGGGAGGAAGAAGGAAGGAAAGGAGGGAGGAAGGAAGGCAGGAAAGAAAAGAAGGAAGGAAGGAGGAAAGAAAGAAGGAAGGAAGGGAGGAGGAAGGAAAGAAAGAAGGACAGAGGAAAGAAGGAGGAAAGAAAGAGAGAAGAAGGAAGGGAGGAAGGAAAGGAAAGAATGAAGGAAAGGAGGGACAAAGGATGAAGGGAGGAAAGAAAAGAAGGAAGGGAGGAAGGAAGGGAGGAAGAAGGAAGGAAAGGAGGGAGGAAGGAAGGCAGGAAGGCAGGAAAGAAAAGAAGGAAGGGAGGAAGAAGGAAGGAAAGGAGGGAGGAAGGAAGGAAGGGAGGAAAGAAAAGAAGGAAGGGAGGAAGAAGGAAGGAAAGGAGGGAGGAAGGAAGGAAGGAGGAAAGAAAGAAGGAAGGAAGGGAGGAGGAAGGAAGGAAAGAAGGACAGAGGAAAGAAGGAGGAAAGAAAGAGAGAAGAAGGAAGGGAGGAAGGAAAGGAAAGAAGGAAGGAAAGGAAGGAGGAAGGAAGGAAGGGAAGAAAGAAAAGAAGGAATGGAGGAAGGAAGGGAGGAAGAAGGAAGGAAAGGAGGGAGGAAGGAAGGCAGGAAGGCAGGAAGGCAGGAAAGAAAAGAAGGAAGGGAGGAAGAAGGAAGGAAAGGAGGGAGGAAGGAAGGAAGGGAGGAAAGAAAAGAAGGAAGGGAGGAAGGAAGGGAGGAAGAAAAGAAGGAAGGGAGGAAGGAAGGGAGGAAGAAGGAAGGAAATGAGGGAGGAAGGAAGGAAGGAAGGCAGGATGAAGGAAGGAAAGGAGGGAGGAAGGAAGGAAAAAAGCCCAAAAAAAAGGTCTATGAGGTTAAATTATTATCACAATGTAAGTATGTAAAGCTGAAAGAGCAGATCTGAATCTCTGTTGAATGTCTGCAAAGCAAGTCACAAAACTTTAGAGATCCTATTTTTTAAGTTTTACAACCAAACCAACTTCCAAACTTTAAATTTAATATATTAGATCGTCTCTGTAATTTAACATCATGAAGTTATAAGACTCTGGATATTAAGAAGTCAACTGTCATCACTGTGAGGATGCAGGGAAACCAGCAGGAAGTTACAGCGCCCGGACAAGAAAACAGTCTGGCACACAAACCCCAGAAGAAACCCACAAATTGATGTGTTTTCGTGTTAAAATAAGCTAAGGATTCATATTTACCCCACAGATGTGAGAGAGGAAGTGATTCTGACAAAAGAGTATTTCTTAAAGTGTCAAACTGTTCCTTTAAAGAAGCAATAAAACCGCTGAGAACTTTGATTAATTAGTGGCTGAATCCAAAAGTCCAACAGCTGAAAATCATCAGTTTTTTTTTTGGTTTTAAGAGGCTGAATTTGTTTAACCCTTGTGTTGTCCTCGAGTCAAGGAAGGAAGGGAGGAAGGAGGGAGGAAAGGAGGAAGGAGGGAGGAAAGGAGTGAGGGAGGAAGAAGGAAGGAAAGGAGGGAGGGAGGAAGGAAGGAAAGGAGGAAGGAAGGGAGGAAGAAGGATGAAAGGAGGAAGGACAGGAGGGAGGAAGGAGGGAAGAAGGAAGGAAAGGAGGAAGGAAGGAAGGAAGGACAGGAGGGAGGAAGGGAGGGAAGAAGGGAGGATGGAAGGGAGGAACAAGGAAGGAATGGAGGAAGGAAGGAAGGAAATGAGGGAGGAAGGAAGGAAGGAAGGAAGGAAGGAAGGAAGGAAGGAAGGAAGGAAGGAGGAAAGAAGGAAGAAGGAAGGAAAGGAGGGAGGATGGAAGGGAGGAAGAAGGAAGAAAAGGAGGAAGAAGGAAGGAAAGGAGGGAGGGAGGAGGGAAGGAAAGGAGGGAGGGAGGAAGGAAGGAAAGGAGGAAGGAAGGGAGAAAGAAAGAAGGAAGGGAGGAAGGAGAAAGAAGGAAGGAAAGGAGGAAGGAAGGAAGGAAGGAAGTAAGGAAGGATGGAAGGGAGGAAGAAGGAAGGAATGGAGGAAGGAAGGAAGGAAGGAAGGAAGGAAGGGAGGAAGGAAGGGAGGAAGGAGGGAAGAAGGAAGGAAAGGAGGAAGAAAGGAAGGAAGGAAGGAAAGGAGGGAGGGAGGAAGGAAGGATGGAAAGGAGGAAGAAGAAAGGGAGGAAGGGAGTAAGAAGGAAGGAAAGGAGGAAGGAAGGAAGGACAGGAGGGAGGAAAGGAAGGGAGGAAGGAAAGGAAGGAATGAAGGATGGAGGAAAGAAGGACGGAAGGAAAGAAGTAAGGGAGGAAAGAAGGAAGGGGGATGGAGGTAAACAAGAGAAGGAGGGAGGGAGCAAGGACAGACGGAAGGAAAGGAAAGAAGGGATGATAGAAGGAATAGTCAAAACAGATGGGGTCAACTTGACCCGGGAGGACGACAGGCAGGTTAAAAAAGTTGACCCTTCGGCTGCTGCACTGACAGCTCAGACAGACGATGATTTAAGTTCCTGTGGTGAAGCATCGGTCACATCCTTACTCTTGTGTATCTTCAGGATGGTGTAAGACATAGCGGTGAGCAGCCTGTCTCCCTCCAGGATGAAAATGTCCCACAGACGGAGCGTCAGGGTGAACGGCGTCTGCAGGGTACAACAGAACATCATCATCATCATCATCATCATCATCATCATGAGTGCGACATATTTGCCTTGTTTTGTTTGTGCCCGTGGTTTCACATATCAGCAGCTCTCCTCGGAGTCAGGAGGGTTGTTGAGTTCCTTCCTCAGACCTCAGAGGCTCGCTGGCCCCTCCGAGCCCAGAGACGACTCAGCGGGACAAAGAAGTGCTGACAGCGTCCGAACGTTGCCAGACCAACACCACAGGATTGTGGGCACGAACGGAGAGAGAGAGAGAAGGCTAATAGCAGTTTAACTTAACAGCTTTTAATGCTCTCTCGTCTAATGCAATGTCCCAGAGCTCAAATATCAGCGGGCTTTATTTCTGCTGGAATCGTGTAAAATTACCTTCAGAAAAAGGCAAGCTGACAAATTTGTGTTTGAGTCACGCTAGCGGCGGCGTTCGAAGTATGCCAGTCAGCCCGCCGCTCTGCTCCGACCGCAAATATCTCAACAACTATCTGATGGATTGATGTGAAGGTTGCTGCCACGATGCCCACAAGATAATCCCTCACTTTGGGGGATTTTCTGAATTTTTTAAATGTCTTTTTTTTTGCTTTTATATTCTGTCTTGATGCATTTTATGTTTTTTATGTAAAGCACTTTGAATTACCTCATTGTTGAAATGTGCTGTGTGACTGAATTTTGCACCACCAGCAGGTCAAACTTTACATTTATCATTAGAAGTATCTCAACATTTACCAAATCAATTGGCACCGCATTTTTTTTTACAAACATTCATGCTTCCCAGATAAAGCCGAATAACTGTGGTGATCTTTTTACTTTTCAATCAACACAACCATGACATTGATATTTGTGGTCTGAATGAAATGTGGATGGATTTTAGTCATTGCTTAATTCAAATATCCATAATCAGCTCAATATGTGATCTTGTCCTATACTTAAATTGTTAGTTTATGACCGAAAACCTGCAGAACTAATGACTAACTAGCTTTATCATTAGAGTCGTTCTTACAAAACTCTTCTTCTGTTCTTACACTTCTTAATGTTTTGAAGTCATAAGTGTGTTCTCACTGAGAAGTATAGAGACATGCAGCACTATGAGAACCTGGATGGTTTCAGTCAAAACAGTCAAAAAGTTGAGTGTGGAAATGGCGCAGAGGACGTTGTAACTAGGGCTGGGCGATTATGGCAAAAATCAAAATCACGATTAATTGAACTTTTAACCTCGATTACGATGAATGAATGATTATCTCCACCCTTGATGAACAATTATGTATTTTCACAGTTTCTTTTGTTTTGTATTTTACACATGAGGATCTTTAGGGAGTGAAGATAATGATGTTTTAAGGTGTTACGCTGTGGTTAATGTCTAGTTTACTTGATCAGAACTATGTAAGGATCATGGTTTGGGTTCAAATGATCACTGGAGACAAGTTTTCTAATTCCTTAAAGATATGCAACCTTTGCTGTCATGGCAACAGTGAACACCACGATTAATTGACATGAGCAAGATTAAGTCGATTAGAGTTTCTAAATGTCGGTTTCGATTATTTTTCAATTAATTGCCCAGCCCTGATTGTAACTACGGTGAACATCGCTGCATTATATAAATGTAAATTATACAAGTGTCTTTTACACTAAGCTCCACTATAATGTTGTCACATATAAACCATCAGCAGGTTTATTGGGTGCATTTAGCAGAATGTAATGATTTAGTACCACGAACGATAACTTGCTGTTGTTATTATGTTTGAACATTATATTTGTGATAACTTGTGGTAACTTATAGTAGTGACACTTTCACAAGAAACTATCAGGCAGCAAATATCATAACCAGAACCCCCTCTATTGAACACATCACTCCTGCCCTGCAGCAGCTTCATTGGCTCCCTATCAAATCCTGCATTGACTTTAAGATTCTACTCCTCACTTACAAGATCCTTCACAACCTGGAACCATCATATCTCTCTGAACGTCTTCACATCTACACACCTTCCCGAAACTCTCCGATCCTCCTCTGCCAACCAGCTCTTTGCCCCATCTGCCGACTTAACTACCATCATGGGGTCAAGAGCTTTCAGCCGATCTGCCCCCCGCCTCAGGAACTCTCTCCCACCAGACAGTCGCACTTCTGACTCTGTTTCCACCTTTAAATCCCGCCTGAAAACGCACCTATTCAGAGTCTCACACTAACTATGCAATCATGTTCTTGTTATTTGTTGCACTGATGCACTTTATAGTCACATTCATATTTATTTCTTTATCTTTGCACTAAATGTTACCTGATTGTTATTGTTTGATGTACTGTTGTCGTGTTTTATGTGCCTTGTAAGGTGTCCTTGAGTGCTTTGAAAGACACCTCTAAATAAAATGCATTATTATTATTATTATTAATGATGAAGAGGAGTTCCTACAAGACGAGGAAACTCTGCTGTTACCAGATCAACCAGAAAGCTGAACTGTGGAGCAACCAGAGAGCAGCTGGTGGTGGAGCTGTATCACAGGACAAACTGTGCAATCAGTGTCTTTTTGTGGGACATTTTGGGACCTCTGTTAGTGGAGATGGAGCGAGGCGGCGATGCTGTGGATGAACTGACAAGCTGTGTTTCCCTCCTGGCTATAATGCTTCAGTCAGACACATGCTGAGCTTCATGGAGCAGAGTCTGTCCAATCAGAGCGACTCGTAGGCGGGACATCTGTCCTACTAAAAAGGTCAAAGACTGACCTACAGTATATCTGGTGGGCTTGGTGGGCAAAGCACTGAATTTAAAAGGATGGGATTTCATTATTCAAATTATTACAAAAGCTAAAATAAGGCAGATAGTAGTTATTTAGGTTTAACCATAGACTGTATATAAGAAATAGACGTAACATCCATGATGTCACCCATTGGTTTGTGGACTGCTGCTCGGAGGCCAATAGTATCGGATCTGAGCAGCGCCATCTTGAACATTTCAGGTGCATGCTGGGAAAAATAAAAACACAGATTCTACTTATATGGGCATCAGGAGGAGCATGAGGCACCCTCCTGAACCTGTGAACCAATCAACCTGTCAATCACCACGTAGCCACGCCCTAATGCATACCCTGCTTTATCGTCACATATAAAATCAGGGAGGCCAAAATGTCCCAAATGAACATCATACTGCATTGAAGAAGGCTTTAAACTAGCGATTGAGACCATAAACACATTTTGAAAACGTTTACTGAGGTTAGAAATCAAGTGAGAAGTTGGTGAATTCTCCATTGACTTGTATAGAGACGGAAGTCCTTTTGACACCAAAACGGTCGCCCCCTGGTGGCCTTTTGATAGAATGCAGTTTTAAGTTACTTCCGTGTTGGCCTCATTTCAGAGGACCAGAACTCCCCGCCTGGGTTTAACAGGCAAAACCACAGGAAGCCAAAGCAGCTTTAGTGTGATGAGGGTTTGTTATAAACTGGAGGTGAGATACAGAGTGTGACGGGGGAGCTGGATGAAGATGAAACACATCAATCAGGCAGGTTCCTCACCCTGTCAATGAAACACTGTAGGAACCATTTAGTGCTGTAAATCCCTGCAGACATCTGCTCTCTATCCTGCAGAGAGAGAAAGAGAAAAAGAGAGGAAGAGAGAGGTTGATACGAGGCATCGAATCACATTAAATGCCATCACACATCAGACGTCTCTCTGCAGTTTCTGTTATGAGTGTGATCTCACCAGATGCTTCTTCAGCTTGGGGATGAGTTTAGAAATAATCTGATCGTGATGTGCCTGGAATCGCTGAAGTTTGGGAAACCCGGGAACAAAAAATCCTAAAAGAGAGGAAACAGAGATTTAAACCTACTCAGTCACAGGATCTGAAAATCACTTCATCAGCTATTTCCTCCTCCTATAGAGCAGCACTTCATCTAGAAAACATGCAGTGAGTCGACTCTGTGTGTGTGTGTGAATCACAGCCTCACCGTGCATGGCGTGTTTCTGATTGGTCAGCAGCTGTGACAGAGCCCAGAAGGCGTCCTCCTCGTTCATGTACATGAGCAGCAGGGCGGCGATCTGACTCATGCCCTGGCAGTAGCTCACTTCCTGCAGACACAAATCAAACACAGTCACACTCTGGGTTTTCCACCGCTGCACGACTTTAACTCAAACTAAACACGGCAGCAAAGGATCAAAGTCATGCTTTAGTTTATGAATCTCTTATTTTAATAAAAGTATGAACAGTTACAGTATATATAGTTGTATTAGTATGTAGTAAAACACAGTTGTAATAATATAAAATGTGTCTTCATAGGAGAACATTAACAACACTTAACCCTCCTGTTTTCCTCGAGTCAAGGAAGGAAGGAAGGAAGGAAGGAAGGAAGGAAGGAAGGAAGGAAGGGAGGAAGGATTGAAGGGAGGAAAGATGGAAGGAAGGAAGGAAGGAAGGAAGGGAGGAAGAAAGAAGGAAAGGAGGGAGGAAGGAAGGGAGGGAAGGAATGATGGAAGGGAGGAAGGAAGAAAGAAGGAAAGGAGGGAGGAAGGAAGGAAGGAAAGGAGGAAGGGAGGAAGGAAAGGAAGAAAGGACGGAGGAAAGAAGGAAGGAAGGATGGAAGGGAGGAAAGATGGAAGGAAGGAAGGAAGGAAGGGAGGAAGAAAGAAGGAAAGGGGGGAGGAAGGAAGGGAGGGAAGGAGGGAAGGAAGGAAGGAAAGGAGGGAGGAAAGAAAGGAAGGAAGGACGGAGGAAAGAAGGAAGGAAGGAAGGTAGGGGGGAGGAAAGAAAGAGAAGGCGGGAGGGAGGAAGGAAAGATGGAAGGGAGGAAAGAAAGAGAGAAAGAGGGAGGGAGGAAGGACAGATGGAAGGAAGGAAGGAAGGAAAGGAAGGAAGGAAGGAGGGAAGGAAAGAAGGACAGAAGGAAGGAAGAAATGGGGATGGAGGAAGGAAAAAAGGAAGGGAGGAAAGAGAGAGGAAGGAAAGAAAGAGAGAAGGAGGGAGGGAGGAAGGACAGACGGAAGGAAGGAAGGAAGGAAGGAAGGAAAGAAGGAACAGTCAAAACAGACTGGGTCAATTTGACCCGGGAGGACGACACAAAGGTTAAATATGTCCTTAAGTGCTTATAGATACATTTTAGTGTCATAAACTATTAACTGATTGTTTACTGCTTAGAAATAATACAAACTGGGTTAAAAGTAAACTATTACCCAGCATCAGTAAAACCTTCAGCTGGGTAAATACATTTAATAATATCACTGCACAGGTTTTTTTTTTAATGGTTTTTGTAGATTTTTAAACACACATTCACCTAAATTTCCTTTACCTTGCAGTTCTATTCATTTTAAAATCATCCACATTCATGCATTCTGACATTTCCAATTATTATAAATGACTAATGAAAATAATTAGCTTTTATTAGCTTGAGCTAACTGAGAGTTCATTTATTATCGTTGCAAATATACAAATATTGGTGCATCAACGAATTAGTATCAAGAAGCCACACAAATAACACCAATATAGGTATCAGATCAGTAGTTATTCATTTTGGCAGATATAAGTATTTGCATATATGTAGAATAGAATAGTTTATTGTCATTGTGCAGATATACGTACAGCTAAATGTGAGCTGCACTGCCTGAGTAGAGCTCAAATAGACAAAGACTTTAAAAAGTAAAATTTAGGTTAAAATCACACACATACATACATAAGTTCAAACATACACACACCGTGCTTAATACCTATATATACAGCCAGATGCTGCTTGTACTGCACTTATGTAGCAGTAGATGTATTGCACATGTATAATAAAACTAAATAATATTGCACTTCATAGAACAGGATTCTTTTCTTTTCTTTTCTAGAAGTCTGTCTCTTTATAAAACTGTTATGTGATGACAGAGTTTACTCCAAGTATCCACCAATATAAAAACACTGAATTATTGACCAGACTGTTTCACAGCTGATCTGTTGGAAGTGCAAAGTGAAGCGAGTTAGTTGAATATGTTGTTTCCTCAAAAAAAGAAGGTTTGAACCTCAATTTGTACCAAAGGATCGTCATAGTGTCTTACTGATATCAGCTGATGGTATAATGTCTCAACTCTTAGTTAAATACCTGAAATGTGGACTGATGTCAGATCAATAAGAGCTATTACTGAGCAAATATAACAGTGAAACATACTGAACTCTGGCAGCATACAATGAGCCGCTTCAGAACTGAATATAGATCTTTATCAGTTCAATTGAGTTAAAGCATTAAAGTATTTGAGTGTTTCATGTGATGGAGGGAAAGCTTCCACTTACTGTGTTGTAGACTGAATACGCAGACAGGACGTGGAAGAGAGACTGCTGCCTGCAGAGAGGACAGGAAGTAATGTTAAAGACATGAGATGAACCAGTCTCAATCAATCAATCAATCAATCAATCAATCAATCAATCAATCAATCAATCAATCAATCAATCAAACTGTTTAACCCTCCAGTCGTCCTCACGGGTCAAATTGACCCCATATCTTTTGACTGTTCCTTACTTCCCCTCCTCCCCTCTTTCTTTGCTCTCTCCTCCTTCCATACTTCTTTCCTCACTTCCTTCCTTCCTTCCTTCCTCCTTTCCTTCCTCCCTCCTTACTCCTTTCCTTCCTCCCTTCCTTCTCTCCTTACTTCCTTCCTCTTTTCCTACTTACTCCTTTCCTTCCTTCCTTCCTTATTTCCTCCCTCCTTACTCCTTTCATTCCTTCCTTCCCTCCTTACTCCTTTCCTTCATTCCTTCCTTCCCTCCCTCCTTACTCCTTTCCTTCCTTCCTCCTTTCCTCCCTACTCCTTTCATTCCTCCCTTCCTTACTTCCTTCCTCTTTTCCTCCTTACTCCTTTCCTTCCTTCCTTCCTTATTTCCTCCCTCCTTACTCCTTTCATTCCTTCCTTCCCTCCTTACTCCTTTCCTTCATTCCTTCCTTCCCTCCCTCCTTACTCCTTTCCTTCCTTCCTCCTTTCCTCCCTACTCCTTTCATTCCTCCCTTCCTTACTTCCTTCCTCTTTTCCTCCTTACTCCTTTCCTTCCTTCCTCATTTCCTCCCTCCTTACTCCTTTCATTCCTTCCTTCCTTCCTTCCCTCCTTACCCCTTTCCTTCATTCTTCCTTCCTTCCTTCCTTCCTTCCTTCCTTCCTTCCTCCTTTCCTCCCTACTCCTATCATTCGTCCCTTCTTACTTCCTTCCTCTTTTCCTCCTTACTCCTTTCCTTCCTTCCTTCCTTATTTCCTCCCTCCTTACTCCTTTCCTTCCTTCCTTCCTTCCCTCCTTACTCCTTTCCTTCATTCCTTCCTTCCTTCCTTCCTCCTTTCCTCCCTACTCCTATCATTCGTCCCTTCCTTACTTCCTTCTTCTTTTCCTCCTTACTCCTTTCCTTCCTTCCTTCCTCCTTCTTCCCTCCTCCCTTCCATCCTTCCTTCCTCCCTCCTTTCCTTCCTTCCTTCCCTCCTTCCTTACTTGACTCGAGGACAACAGGAGGGTTAACTAAATGTAATTTAAGACCCAGTATGCAACATATGGACGTATTTAAGACTTTTTAAGGCCTAAAATTGAGATGATCAAATTTGAGACTTTTAAAATCTTTTTAAGACCCAGCAGAAACCCTGTTAGATGTTTCCCTGCTGCATCACACCTGATTGAAATAGTCAGCTCACCATCCAGCTCTGCAGAAGCCTGATAATGACCCGTTTATTTAAAGCAGGTGTGTTGGAAACGTCTAAAAACATGCAGAGCAGGACTGAAGGAGGAAGTCACAGTGAATCAGAGCCTCATATTGTTCCTGCAGGTTTCACTCTGCTCTCTTTAAACCTGGACTGTGTTACAAACAGACTCTCAGCTCTTAAACACAATGATGTCTGAGACTTTTAACAGAGAAAACAGAACGTGAAAGGAACTAAAAAAAGGAAAAACACATAGAACTCTCTCTCTCTCTCTCTCTGTCTCTCTCTCTCTCTGTCTCTCCTCTCTCTCTCTGTCTCTCTCTTCCCTCTCTCTCTCTCTCTCTCTGTCTCTCTCTGTCTCTCTCTCTGTCTCTCTCTTCTCACCTCTGTCTCTCTCTCTCTCTCTGTCTCTCTCTCTATCTCTCTCTCTCTCTCTGTCTCTCTCTCTCTCTCTGTCTCTCCTCTCTCTCTGTCTCTCTCTGTCTCTCTCTGTCTCTCTCTGTCTCTCTCTCCCTTCTGTCTCTCTCTCTCTCTGTCTCTCTCTCTCTCTCTCTCTCACTCTCTCTCTGTCTCTCTCTCTGTCTCTCCTCTCTCTCTCTGTCTCTCTCTGTCTCTCTCTCCCTCTCTCTCTCTCTCTCTCTCTCTCTCTCTCTCTCTCTCTCTCTCTCTCTCTCTCTCTCTCTCTCTCTCTCTCTCTCTCTCTCTCTCTCTCTTCCTGTCACTATAAAAAGGTTCATTTTTTTCAGGGGCCGCTGAACTCCTGTTAAATATTGAAACGTTTTGCAGCTCCAGACTTTCCACTGCCGCTCCCGAACAGGCCTGCGGTCCATTAAACTGTAAGTGACATCACTCCTTTAGAGGATCGGGTTCCAAAAAAAAAAAAAGAGAAACAAAACCAACGCCGTCCAAAAACACAGCCTGCCTACCTCTCCCACACTCAGCACGAGTTCACACTGCGGCCGGGAACAGCTTGTGTTTTAAAAAGCAGCACATTAAAAACCTTTTCCATCCAAACTGATGATCTCTGCAACCTGGAAATGAACAATGAGACTTAAACCGCACGGCCAAAAGTACGCGGACACCTGGGCTTGCAGAAGGATCGACTTTACATCTGTTTTATGCAGCGATGGAGGAGATATTCAGATCATTTAGTCAACTGAACGTTATTCAGCAACTAGGTTGGTGATCAAAGTATCGTTTTGAGTCTCTTTTAACCCTCCTGTTGTCCTCGAGTCAAGGAAGGGAGGAAGGGAGGAAGGGAGGAAGAGGGAAGGAAGGAAGGGAGGAAGGAGGAGGAAGGAGGAAGAAGGAAGGAAGGGAAGGGAAGGAAAGGAGGGAGGACAGACGGAGGGAAGGGAAGGAGGGAGGAAGGAAGGGAGGAAAGGAAAGGAAAGGAAAGAAGGAAGGAAGGAAGGAAAGGAAGGAAGGAAGGAAGGAAGGAAGGAGAGAAGGAGGGAGGGAGGACTGACGTATGGAAGGAAGGAAAGGAGGCAGGAAGGAGGGAAAGGAGGGAGGAAAGGAAAGAAGGAAGGGAGGAAGGAAAGGAAGGAAGGAAGGAAGGAAGGAAGGAGGGAAGGAAAGAAGGGAGGAAGGAAGGAAGGAAGGAAAGAAGGAAGGGAGGAAGGAAAGGAAGGAAATAAGGAGGGAGGGAGGACAGATGGAGGGAAGGAAGGAAGGAGGGAAGGAGGAAGGAAAGGAAGGAAGGAAGGAGGGAAGGAAAGAGGAGGGAAGGAGGACAGACGGAGGGAAGGAAGGAAAGGAGGGAGGGAAGGAAAGAAGGAAGGGAGGAAGGAAGGAGGGAAGGAAGGGAGGAAAGAAGGGGTCAATATGACCCGGGAGGACGGTTAAAAGAAAAATGTCCAAATTCTCTGATTCATGTTTCTTAAATGTGAATATTTCCTGGTTTCTTTCGTCCTCTGTGACGGTAAACTGAACATCAAGAAGACGCTGAGGACACATCGTGGGTTTTCGGAAACAATGATAGACATTTTTCATGATTTTCTGACATTTAATAAACCAAATGACTAATCGATTAACTGAGAAAATGATGGTTGATTAATCAGTAATGAAAATAATCTTTAGGTTGCAGCCTGTGTCCAAAAGTCCTGCATTTAAATCCTACTGAAGTATAAATACAGAAGTTTTATCAGTTAAACTTACTTAAAGTATTAAAATGATCTACTACTGAACCTCTCCAAAGGGTCACCAGATGACGAGATGATTAATGGGACAGGAAAGAAGGAAAAAAGCAAAGTTCCGATCCACAAATCTGTTTTCAGTTTTTAGACTTTTTCTCTAATCTTATATTTCTGTTTTTAATGAAATATTGGATAATTTGAACAGTTATTGAAATAAAACCATGTGAGAAATTTGGAGGGGAAATATCTCTTTGGTGGAACTGATAACAAAATCATCAGCTAGCGTTTAACCCAAAAGTTTAACTAAATGTACAATAAAAAGAAATGTGATTGGGTAGCATTACTAGCGTTGCCATGGAGACTGTAGTTTTTACTTATCTTCCTTATCGATATTTTGGTCTGTAACTTGAGATAACTCCTAACGTCCTTGTTTAATCCTGTTTGGGATGATATAATGTCATTAGGCAAGCGACTGGTTACCATGGAGACGACTGGAAAACAAAGTGTCGAGCTACCTTCCTTAAACCAGCCTTTATTCACTGGCTTTATCTAAATTTCTCAGTAACTTAAAATGCAACACTGACAAATTAAAGCAGTAAAGGAAAAATGTTTTTATAATTCGTTCAGTGAAATGAGTCCGAACTGAAAACTGTGAAACGTACTTGACTCCAAAGCGATCCATGAACATGATATGGTCCCTAAAGGTCCTGTTGATGTCCAGGTCGATCTGTTTGATCTCTGTTGAGTACCGTATGGCCTGGTCCTTCATCCTCTGAGAGGAAACAGAGAGGAAAACAATGACACGGTCAGATAGTGATGAGATGCTTGTACCTGAGTGATGAGCTGAAATATGGTGAAAGAAAAAGAAACAAATCTGTTATCTTTGTTTTCTTTGACACAGAAAGCAGAACATTGGGCCTGATGCAAGAACATTTTTCTTCATCTTATCTTAAATTTCTCATACTTCTTTCGTGAGGTGGAACCACACTCATATCGCTAGGAAACAGTCGTAAATGACCTGCATGAATACGTTGACTCCCACCTGTTGTAAATGAACGTGCATACCCAAGAAGAGTAAATTAGCATAATTGACGTCCGCAAAATACCATATGCGGTCAGGTGTGTGGAAAGTTGTAGAAGCTCCATTCATGAAAATGGCACCAAAGACTAAAGAAGAAGAACTTTATGACCTGTGAAATCGAGGTCCCG